>NW_026973569.1:239200-498200 GCF_963855985.1 Ostrinia nubilalis | reverse complement strand
GAAATTACCATAACTATGATTGTTCTAAACTGAACGGTTTGCGCGAGAGTCACTTCCAAAGTATTAAAATGTGTCCCCTCTTTGTAAGTTCCAAAATAAGATAATATTAAAACTAAAAAAAATATATGATGTTCATTACGCATTACCATGCAATTGGTTTGAACGATATCTAGTAAGTAATTTGATTTAATACGTCATAAATTGTAAACCGCTACGTTTGTACGGCGGAACCCTCGGTGTGCGAGTCCGACTCGCACTTGGCCGGTTTTTTGTGTATTTTATGTATTTTTTTAGTATCGCCTGTTATTTAGCATTATAACTGTTTTTATTTTATCAGGATATACTACTTAGTTTAAAAGTTATTACGTTTTCTTTACAATAAGTAATTGGAAGAAAAAAAAATCTATAAAAAATTAAAAAAAAATCACAAAAAATTTTTGGCCTCTATTTTGTTGATAAAAATAGGTCTAGTTTCATCTATTTTCATATGTACACTTTAACGTGACTCACACTGTATAAAGGGTACAAAGACGTACTTAAACCCATTTTATTCAGGTAGCGGACCCAATACGTCCATATGAACAGTTGAAAAGGGACTTTCAGGTTTGGTCCAAGATTGTATGGGCTGATGAGGAGCCCGGGGAACTTTTTTATGTGATAGACAAATCATGCATTGGCTTATGTACTTCTTTACGAATTGTCTTAGACCAGGGAACCAGAAATGACGGAGAATCAAGTTGACAGTTTTATCCATGCCGATATGTTCGTGATCGTCGTGAAAGACGCGTAGAAGACTTAGTCTATGCCCTTTTGGGATAAAACAAAGTAGACGCGAATCTTCGCCTGTAAGACTGTACTTGTAGTACAGGAGGTTGTTTTTGACAACATATCGAGATGGATCCAACTGGCCGTCTCTTAACTTTTCCATCATTTCTTGTGTTTCGGAGTCAGCTGTTTGTGCAATCTGAGCCCAGTTATTAGGTCGACGAATGTGCGACACACTCACCGGGTTACGGCTTAGAAAGTCGGCATGCTGCATTAGAGCACCCTTCCGGTATTCAATGGTGAAACGGATGTCTTGCAAATAGACCCACCAACGAGCCACCTGCGGTACAAGATCTTTTTTTCGCTCAGTTAATTTCAGTGAGTTACAATTAGGGTTTCTGATTTCTCGACCTATTTTTTTTTCTCGAGTTTCGGGAATTCTCGAGGCGAAAGTCTCGAGTTTTCTTGGGTCTCGAGTCTTTCAATTAAAACTATTGAAATCGGTTGAAATTTAATAAAAACACAGGTTTTTTAATCTAATATACCTACTTTAATGCACAACAATCAATATTAGAATTTAGTACCATTTATTTTGGTAAGGAAACAAACAAAAAATGAAATCTTCTTTCATAATTAATATTAACTAATAATCATAACTTAGTTATTAACTAAAGGAACAAAAGTCATAAAGTCGCGTGTACTTTAAGGATAAATAACAATAAAAAATCTGGAGCTACAATTGAATCACTTGTTTTCCAAAGGACACAAGTCCAAATAGCAAAATTACGATAAATAGTTTTTTTTTACAAATAAAAAAACACTTTTTAATAATTTTTTAAATTTCTTTAGGATAACGACTTGAATAAACTTTACGAGGAGGCACGAGTACCTAACCTAACAGACAGTTAACAAATTTTTCGGTCTTTAAATCAGTCAGAGTTAAACATACATAATAAATAGGTAGGTATAGCATACTCGTAGGTAAACATTATTACTTAGTTTCGATTGAGATCATTCATCAGTTAAAAAAGGAAGACTAGGCCAGTCTAAAAGCAACGCTAACCTATTAAATAATTAAAAACTTACTTTTGTCTAAGAAAACAGGCTTTCAAGAGTATTAAAGCTTCAAAATCGAAACTCGAGAATTCTCGAGTTCGGGTAATTTTTTTCTCGTCTCGAATGAAGCCAAATTTCTCGAGTTTTCTCGAGTTCGAGAAGGCTCTCGAGCAGAAACCCTAGTTACAATCCGTCACTATCTTAAAGTCAATGCCAATAAGATAGTGGCGAAAATGTTGCAATGATTTTCAATGGCCAAAGTCTCGAGCTCATAGCTATGATATCGAGACTCTGCACCATGCGTTGCTCTACTAAAATAACTGACGACACGCTTCCGTTTACCGCGAGTGGACGTGCGCAACACGTGCGCTCCAGACGGTCCGACCCTAAAAGGCACTTACAAAGCCCTATGGCATTTGACGCCGACGCGACGGTGAAACCCAAATGTTCTAACAGTGAATTACCCGAAATCATAGTCGCGATTAACTATTAACATAGTCAGATGTAAAAAATAGTGGTCATAAATATATTTTTTTTGTGTGAGAAAAACTGTAGGTGAGAAAAAAGCATCGAGTAGGTGACAGTGACCAGCACAGCGCCTAAGCTAAAAGCCTAGAAAATAATCCGACGAAACCCGGTGAGATCTTTCCTTATCTTTCTTTGTTTATAAATATTTTGTGTCAATTACCTTGCCAAAAAGCACCAAAGCGAACGCATAATTATGATCTAGTATTTTCACTTAAAAATATGTAACATAGATCGTATAGTTTGTCAAATGAAAAGCTCTAACTTTTGGTCCATAAACTTTACTTTTTTATTAATAATTTTGATACATACAGATTCTACATGTACTCTACATATTATTATCTACATGTATTCTGCTTCCTGCATGGCATTATAGTAGGTATAAATAATAATCGATAACAAAGAAAGATCCCTACAAAACTTTCACCAAACACATTCTATAAAAGACATCTATTGCACAAAATTTCAAAACGAATACCAAGAAAGGTCAACATCTGGTCGCCATAAAAAGTTTCTAAAAGCAATAAAATTTAACTTCACTATTGCACTAACATTAGTAGATGGACACTTTAAACACATTTGCCAAAATACACAAAAAAAATTGAAACAACAGAGATCCTTTGCTTTGCAAAAACAACTAATAGTCACATGTGCATGTCGTAAACCATTCAAAAGTACAACCCATACAAAAAAGAGGTGGCCCGACTAACATTTTGTTGAAAGCATGTTAAAAACAAAAGACTTGACGCTTAGACAATGCAAAATACAATAACACCGAAGTCATAATTCACTAACCCTCTAGTTATAAGCCCCTTTCTACAGCTAAAAAACGAAGGCATACACTTTCAAACTACCTGGCGATGGAAAATATCTACTTTGAGAAAGAGCTTACCACATCAACGAACCTATGTATCCCAGACTTGATCAAAAAGCGACCAGACAAGATCTTGTACATTTTAACGAGAGATATAAACCTAGCGGTGAAACAAGTGAATCAGCAATCAAATAGCAGACTAGGTACCTGGAAAATCATCAAAGAAATCTTGAGCCTGAAAGAATCAGGATTACTGCCATATTTACACATGCGTAGACAAATACTATCAACAGAACATCAGCTTACCGGAATCGGAAAATTGAAAGAGTAACCGAACATAGTACAGTTTTAAGAGACTTAAATGCACAGAGAAGGTCAAGGAATTTTGGAAAAGGTCTTCATCATAGACAGAAGAAAGATACTCCGCCTAAAAAACTTATTTGATAGCAAGAAAACTCAAAAACTGGAACCAAAACCTTGCCATTGACTATTTAATGAAGAAATCCTATAGGAACCACAAAATATTCAAATCGATTGCAGAAACTACATATTCCAATAAGAAACTACAGATTGCAAACAATTTAAGGTGAACCTACAGTGTACACATACAGCTCAACAAGCTCTGCTCTATAACCTCGTCGGAAAACGGATTTCAACCAGAAATTTTTAATCTAATAAGATCTTTTCAATGAGAATACATTCTTTCACCAAGAGCATAAAAACCTAATCCAACGAGACAGTTAGCACTGTCTTTTACCTCAAGAAGACAATTCATGGATATCTTGAAGACATCGGAAAATAACTTAATTAGTGAAAGAAATTAAAAATATCCACGGAAAAAAAAAATATCCACGAAACAGTGAAAAAATAAAAACCTGATGGAAAGGAAGGAAGAAACTCAATGTAACAATCACCCTGCATAAAGATCATTGAACTAAAAAGAAATCATACTAGATTACACCAAGGCGAATCGTTTAATGTTAGGAAAATATGAACGCGCTCCTAAAATGCCGTTTTTAGTGGCCCGCCGACGGCTTACCGCATCAAGCACTATCCAATAAACGAAAGAGAGAAGACTAAATTAACCCACCATAAAAAGAAATAAGAAAAGCAGCACAAGAGACATTAGATATTGAAAAATAATATCAAAAGACAGCGAAAAAGACGACAAAAACCCAGAACCACATATATCGACGGAATACTCAAACGTGCAAACAAATCAAATAATCGAAGAGAGAAGATTTATTTAGCCCAAGACAAAAAAAAATAGATTTAAGAAATATTTGACCAAGGGAAAACAGACAACAAAGAAGACGACAAAATCCCAAAACCACAGTTATCACCGTAGTAGGTAATTAGTTAAAAAAAAAACAAAAGAGTCACGTTTTTAAGAGGTTGTGGATAAATGGAACTAAAATTTAAACATCTACTATCCAAGAAATAGAAAAGAGTGAACAAACTCAATTATGACACAAAGAAATAAGAAATGAAGCATAACAAATATCTGACCCGGAACATGTAAACAAAGAAGAAGACTTCAAAAACTCAGTACCTACCTAACACAGACCTCAGGAGAAAAATGAAGATATTCTAGCAGCAGTACAAGAACCAAGACATCTCACCAAAGGCCAGACCGCCCGTCTCATCACAGCAATGCTCAGTCCTACCAACTATATCAAGAAAAGTAGCATAAAATTGAAAAAAAAAAAAAAATGAAGCCAGTCTTGTAGCAGTAGAACTAAGGAAAACCAAGCTGCCTCACCAAAAGCCAAACCGCCCATCTCATTGCATCAACGCTCAGTCCGAACAACGATATGAAGAAAAGAAGCATAAAATCGGAAGAACAATGAAGCTAGTCTTGTAGCAGTACAAAAACTAAGAATAACCAAGCCATCTCACTAAAAGCCAGATTAAACTAAAGAAAAGAAATACAAGAAACCTGACCTGGAGGAATATACAGGGTGGAAACGATAAGTGATCTCATTCGATTATTTCTTAACTATACAAGATATCGAAAAACAGGTTACTGATCCTGAAAGTGCTTCACGAGCTCTAACCAACGGTACCAATATTAGGTTACAGAATTAACTGGATCTATCCGAAAATTTAATATTTTCAGCCTCCATACTAAATGTATGCCAGCCAAACAATAATAGAAGTATAATTTTTTTTTATTAAATAATAAACACTTAAAATGAACTCGTAAATCGCATTCTTATTTAAAATTATTCTTGGAAAACATTGGTTTTAGGCTTTACTTGCTATAATATTAACAAGACATGAGTGCCATGACTGTGGCTGTACTAAATGTATGGAAGCTGGAAACATTGAATATTCGAATGGATCCAGTTTATTTTGTAACCTATTGTTGGTACCGTTGGATAGAGCTCGTGAAGCACTTTCAGGATCAGTAACCAGTTTTTGAATATCTTGTATAGTTTTTAATATTATGTGGTTTTACTAAATGTATGGAAGCTAGAAAAAATTTAATTTTCGGATAGATCCAGTTTATTCTGTAACCTATTATTGGTACCGTTTAAAAGAGCTTGTGAAGCACTTTCAGAATCAGTAATCAGTTTTTCGATATCTTGTATAGTTTAGAAATAATCGAGTGAGATCACTTAACGTTTCCACCCTGTATAGGCAGAAAACCTATAAGACGATACAATTGGGAGAACAATGAAGCTAGTCAAACAGTAGTACGAGAACCAAGAATAAACAAGCCACCTCCCTCACCAAAGGCTAGACCGCCCATCTCATCGCACCACGCGTTTAGTCCTTCCAACGACATTAAGAAAAGAAGTAGAAGAAATATTTAATCTGGAAGATACAGAGACGACAAAAACGTAGTACCGCAGATATCAAGAGAACAACGAGGCTAGTCTAGCAGCAGTACATGAACCAAGAACAACCAAAGCCATCTCATCAAAGGCCAGACCGCCCATCTCATCGCATCAACGCTCAGTCCTATCAACGATAACCCGTCTTTACCTATTTTCCTAGACCAGGCTCAGGATGCATATCTACTTGGTTGTGGTCGACCGGTTGCAGTTTAAAGACGCAGCGGCTAGTCGGCCGTCCTCTCCCATCCCAGAGCGTGTCCTTCCTTAAAATCGTGCCTCCTGGTATGCCGGTTTGACCGGAGCAGGCCTCGTCCTGGCTGGGTGAGCACTATCGTATCGTATCGTATCGTATCGACGACACGCTTCCGTTTACCGTCATGCTCCTGCAGTAATACCGCGCCATAACCGATGGCACTAGCGTCAGTGTGAAGTTCAGTGGGCAATTTTGGGTCAAATATCGCGAGTACAGGTTCTTCCGTTAGGCAAGTAATGATATTATCACGTGCTGCATCTTGTTCTTTGCCCCAGATAAACGGTTGTCCCTTTTTAGTAAGTTTTGCAATGCAAGCTGTCTTAACTGCGTAATTAGAAATATACCGCCTAAAATAACCGGCCAGACCCAAAAATTGCCGCACTTGCCTGACTTTTTCTGGTTTTGGGGACTTTACTAAAGCTTCCACCTTCCTAGGGCTCGGCCGTACCTGCCCTTGACTAATAAGCCGGCCTAAATACTCAACTTCTGTCTTTAGGAATGTGCACTTTTTTAAGTTTATTGAAAAACCCGCATTTGTGAGGCAAACGAGCACCTGACGCAATAAGTCTAGTCCTTCTTCTATCGAATCTGATAGAATTAGAACATCATCAATATAATTGAGGACCTTCCCAGTCTCCGTCAAGTGTTTTAGAGTCTTAGATATGACCCTCTGGTAAACCACCGGTGGATTAGTCAAACCATAGGGTATTTTTAAATATTCAAAATGACCCTCTGGTGTGACGAAGGCTGTTTTTCTGACGGATTCATCATCTTTAAGAGGCACCTGATGGAAACCAGTGGCCATATCAAGACTGGTGAAGAATTTACTATTGCCCAATTTATCGATATGGTCATCTATCAACGGTAGAGGAAATCTGTCTTTTACGGTAACTGCATTTAAGGCGCGATAGTCTACGCACATCCTATCAGACCCGTCCTTTTTTTTTGACGAGTATGATAGGACTTGCGTATTCAGACTGCGATTCCCGAATAATTCCTTTACTCAACAGATTATTTATTATGTCACGAACCCTCAATTTTTCGTCAGCAGAAAGCTTATAGGGGCGATAATGTATGGGGATATCACTATTTAGCTTTATCTCCATGCTACCCGTATTAACAGTTGACGTAGCTGTTCCAGTAACAAAATATTCAGAAAACTCATTAATCAGCGAAATCAAACGATCTTGTTCATCACCTAACAATGGCGTATTTACAACGTTGGTATCTATTTTACTTATGTGATGTACCCGAGGTACACTATCCACCCTAATTAACCGTTGTGCGTTATTAGTTCGTGTGTAGACCACCCCTTTACGATCTAAGACGTCTGTTCCTAATAGTATGGGTGCGCTGATACAATTTGACGGCACAACAAACAAATCCACCTCTACAGATATCTCGGGGAACTCCATAACTTTAGTCACATAGCAAGTGGATTATATTTCTTGGCTACCTATTCCTCGCATTAAACGGTATGTAGGAACTTTATTACAGCTTAGATGTTTGAGAACCGCTTCAGAAATCAAGGAAATATTAGAGCCGCTATCAATCAATACGTCTACGGGTATCAATTACCTTATCAAAACATTTATCGATAGTATGCCCTGTCTTGTTACAGTAAGTACATGACAAGGGAGCTTTATTAGACGCTACAGGAGCCGCAACAAATTTTTTAGGTTCCGTTTTTTGCCTTTTGGAACAATATGATTTCGCATGGCCGATATCACCGCAGTTATAACACTTAATGTTCGATTTTGCACGACGATTTACGGGAATCAGATTGACCTACATTCAAGTTCAACCCACGAACGTTATTGCGGGTATTTTTAGGCTTTGTATAAACGGATAAGAATTCTACTAATTCGCTGTGTAACAATTTAGCATTCGACGCAGCGGCTTTTACCTGCGGGTCCGCAATACCGCGAATGATTATAGCCGTTTTTAGGTCATCGGATAACCCTTTTACGATATTCAGACGCAACAGCGACTTACGAGCGTAATCGGCGTATGAAGCAAAACTATCTGAGTTCGTATTCATTACATCGTACAAAATATTCGCGACGTCAATGTTTCGCGGACAGAGTGATCGGAACTCTAATTTAAAATTGGACCATATACGGTCATGGGAAACCCAATCGTTGAGCCAAGTGCGCGCATCACCTTTGAGGCAACCACCGATGCGCGACAGGCACTCGCGATCATCCCAACGATTAAGTTCACGTCCTCGATCTACCTCCGCGCACCAAACATCGAAGTCGTGAACGTTGGGGTCGAAATTCGAAATGTAATAGTGACTTGGTTTGGCTTGTATTATCGAATTTAATGCGCTCACAATCTTATTTCGCACCCTTCCTGGAATAAGTACGCAAGTGAAAAATGCCAACTTTTCAGGAGCGTAAAAAAACTGTCCTAAAAATTTATTACCATTATTAAAAATATGTGTTATACATCAAAAGATAGTTAAAAATGTCTGTGAGGGGCCTATGTATTTATATTTAAAATACACTTAATAGGTTTTGAGAAAAACTTAAAAAAGAGCGTTGCGTACTTATTCCGCGAAACATATTTAACACCTTGTTGTTGTAATTATGAATATTGCATTGTTGACATGTAAAGGAATACATGCTGTTTGGTATTATTGCAGATAACGGGTTACCTACGCCATATCGAATGACAAATGATCGAAAATCAAAATATCGAATACGTTTCATCGAACGATCAAAATATCGAACGATCAAAATATCGAATGCTCAAAATATCGAACGTTCAGAATATCGAACCATCAAAATATCGAACGATCAAAATATCGAACGCTCAAAATATCGAAAGTCGATGTAGACGTTTTTATTAAATTTCATCACGCATCATTTCTGAACTTTCCTTTTTGGGACAGGCTAGGCTTATAATAGGTCCCCACGGACATTATTCTCAAAATTTATAAACTTGAAGAAATGATGCATGATGAAATTTAATAAAAACGTCTATATCGATTTTCGATATTTTGATCGTTCGATATTTTGATCGTTCGATATTTTGATGGTTCGATATTCTGAACGTTCGATATTTTGAGCATTCGATATTTTGATCGTTCGATATTTTGATCGTTCGATGAAACGTATTCGATATTTTGATTTTCGATCATTTGTCATTCGATATGGCGTAGGTAACCCGCAGATAACCACTTATTGGCGTTCAGATTTAGTCGTGCATTCAACGTGTAAGTGTAGTTTACGTAGTTTTTCCTCGAACTATTCGTATCGAAATAAATTCGTAAAAAGGATAACGTACTTTTACCTTGTGAAAAATTACATAACTTATGGTTGTATTTAAAATTATAGCTTTATTCAAAATCAAAAAGTTACAATATTTTTGCATAACTATATTATAATTTTCGAAAATTGCATTTTTAGGGAGAGACGAGCTATCAAAAGGACTAATGACCGTTTTCACCATCAATCCCTAATTTGTAAGTGACTTCTATGGTGATACATAACAGGAATTTTGTTTTTATAGGGGTCACTTACAAATTTGGGATTAATGGTGAAAACGGGCATAAAACTCATTTATTTTTGCAAGTAGGCTTTTATAAAGCACTTTTATAGTTTTACACTCCCCAGTATTAACCCAACCACTGCTTCAGGACATTTTTTTTACGGAAGCAGTAGATAGATATTTTGTAAAGTTACCATTTAAAACAGAAAATCCACAATCACCATTTGCAGACACCAAACCGAGGAATGAACTGCCGTTTGCAGTATTTGCGGACCAATACGACCTAAAACCTTTAAGAGCAGACTAATACTTTAAAGACAATCAAGGCACCTGTAACTCACCGAGGAGCGGGTGTCTATGGGCGGCGGGTAAACACTTACCATCAGGTGATTCGTCTGCTCGTTTGCCTCCTTTCCCTTAAAAACCCAGAAACATAACCACTCAGGTCCGTTCAATTAGAAAGGAAGTTACAGAAATCACTAGACCTAAAAAAAGATTAACGAACACACAGATTTTTTTTATTAAAAGAGATACCTACCTGAAAAAGAAAAAGAAACAAGACTGACAGTATACTTACCTCATCATGCGGTCGTCTGGAATAATACGGAGACAACTCGCGCACGATTATAATATTTGATGCTTTGTGTTAAGGTTCGATTTATATTTCACTGAATAACGAACTGCTTGTAGGTTCCCAGCTGCAAGAAAACCCGAGAAATATTATAATGAGATGAAACGTGTTTGCTTCATAGATGACATTATGAAGATGGTCTTCAGATTTATGTGACAAAAAATGATTCGGATTACCGGAGTACCGATTTCTATAAAATAATAAAACAATATTTTTATATCAACGACCTTTTATCAGGAGTGGACTGGTCAATTGAAGCTATAATGCTATAATTTAATGAGAACTTACAGAGCAGATAATAATCATAGCTGGGCACCGTTAATCAAATAGTTAACTTCGTTAATCGTTAAACCGTTAATAAAAAAATTAACTTCGTTAAACGTGAAAACGTTATCTACATGTCGCAAGATTTAACGCAAGTTAACGTTAATCGTTAATCCGTTAACACATGATAATAAAACGAAAAAATAATTGTATGCAAGGTTCAAATAATTTCTACAGCTTGTATCGCGCATGGAATTTATTCCTCTTTTATGTTTGCACAGCAGCTTTCGAAATTATTTGAACCTTGCATAAGCACAATTATTTTTTTCGTTTTAGTACCTACAACTGAATTTCAGAATAAAAGCTTGTTTTTAAAAAAGTTTTTTAATTACTATTTTATTTTACACTTTTAGTAGTATCTCAATCTCAGAGCCTTGGTTCAATTACAATACAATTTAGCACCAAAGTGCTTGAAAAGACAAATCCAGCAAACCCAAACTCGATAAGTTTCCACCGTTTCGTTTTGGAATTCCTATGGCCACCTGACTCCATCATCATCTAGTACTAAAGTGCTCGAAAAGACAAATCTAACGAACCCAAATTCGATGTGATGCCGCCGTTTCATTTAGGAGCTCCTATGGCCACCTCATGACTCCATCATCAGACTAGCTCAATGATACCATAACATTGCAATGTCATCGTAGGTACTTACATAAGTATAGTATTAGGTATAGTAAGACGGATACGACCTGCAAGCTTTCAAGAGGAGAGCGTATCTTTATCTTAAAGGCCGGCAACGCACCTGTAACGCCCCTGGGTCTGCGGGTGTCTATGGGCGACGGTAATCACTTACCATCAGGTGATCCGTCTGCTCGTTTGCCTCCTATCACATAAAAAAAAAAAAAAAAAAAAACCAAAAGACAATGCCGGAAATTGGCGTCTTTTTTTTTTCGCGCGGCCATCGACCAAACTTTGTTTTTTGATTACAAAATAGTGTAATAAACCAAACTTACTATGGCATGTATACCTCTAAACTCAGTCTGAACTGAGTTACGAGCATTAGAAGTTTGATGATTTTCATACTAGATTTGCTTTTTGCGCGCAAAGTTTTGTAAGAAATTGCAACAAAATAGTGAGATTGTATGTGTAAACAAACAATACCATCCATTAAAAGCTCCAGACATCAGTATGGAGCAGAATCAGCGCAATAAAAAAATAGCGCAATATTTTATTGCAATTTCTTACAAAACTTGCGCACAAAAAGCAAATCTTGTATGAAAATCATCAAACTTCTAATGCTCGTAACTCAGTTCAGACTGAGTTTAGAGGTATACATGCCATGGTAAGTTTGGTTTATTACACTATTTTGTAATAAAAAAACAAAGTTTGGTCGATGGCCGCGCGAAAAAAAAAAGACGCCACTTTCCATACAAAATCTGGCATTGCCATTTCAGCTCAATCGGTTGAGGAAAACTGGTCTTAAACTCGGTTGCAAGAGTTGTCCCACACATACTAACAAGTGTCGTTAGTGATCTGGTTACAAAAACTGTTGTTTTGGGTTCTGGAAGTTCTGGAAGCCCGAACGTACTTGTCAGAACGCGTTTTTCTAGCGTTTTTCAGCGTGCCTGCTGTATCTTTTTGGTAAATAGTAGGTACTGGATTAACGATTAACGGACTTCGGATAATTTAACGGAAGTTAACGAGTCCGTTAACATTTTTTAAAGTTAACTTAAAATTTAATCCGTTAATAGAAATGTTAACTTCGTTAATTAACGATTAACGGATTAACGAGTTAATGCCCAGCTATGATAATAATACATCTGATGTGACCATCCACCAGGTTACACTTCAGAGAATGTGCGAAGGAATTACTCGACCTAATTCCACCAGCCCCCTTCCATCATCAGACGCTGGTTAACGTATCATTCCTACATTGTCGACATTCCACCAGCTTGCACTAAGCGTTTCGATAAACTCTTTTATAATGCGAACAGGTCGCTGCCTGCTGCTGTCTCTCCTGAGCACTATACCGGACTTTATAGGCACTTACAGGTAGATATCTATCATCTTATACTGCATCTCACTTACCATCACATGCAATTGCGGTCAAATACCTTTTGCTACCTAGTTCTGCGTTGAGTTTATGAAGTCAATAGAAGACAACAAAATATAAGCTAGTGCCAAATGTTAGCGTCATATTTATATTTATACAATAACTATTGTTATTTTAGTAATTTTTAAATTGATTGTAACAATGAAGTAATAATTAACCTATTTTATTTAATGTATTTTATTTGATTTCCGTTTATGTTGGTTCAATTAACTAGGATTGCAACAAATATTATTTTAATAACTACCGGTTTACCGATTTTATTAATATTTATTGTCGATTATAATGGTAAAATATAAAACTATTTTTAGAAATATTTTATTATTATACACTTTCTTTAGTTTTCAATCAATTTCTGTTACGAGTTGTTAATTTGACTACAATTACAAAAGCCAATCAGAGACGTCAGCCAATCGGAAGCGTCGACCAATCACAGCACACCGACTTGTGGTGGGGGTGATTGAGCGGGGCATTCGATAGCAGAGCGAGAGTCAGTCTTGATCGAGCGCTGAGCGGAGTAACAGTTAAGGACGAAATATTAATATTGTAAAAGTGTTGTGTGAAATATACTGTGAAAGTGCTGAAAAGTTATACGGAGTTTAATTTCCACTGACCTGACCCAATAGGTCAGAAGTGGGATTACCAAGAAAATTTTGCATTTTCTTACGCCCACGAGCCAGAAAACAAACATAATTGAAAAATGATGGAGGATAGCGATGATGCCCTAGGTGGAGGGTTTGATAGAAGGGATGCCCTAGGTGGAGGGTTTGAAAGGAGGGATGCCCTAGGTGGAGGGTTTGAAAGGAGGGATGCCCTAGGTGGAGGGTTTGAAAGGAGGGATGCCCTAGGTGGAGGGTTTGAAAGGAGGGATGCCCTAGGTGGAGGGTTTGAAAGGAGGGATGCCCTAGGTGGAGGGTTTGAAAGGAGGGATGCCCTAGGTGGAGGGTCTAAAAGGAGGACAGCCCTAGGTGGAGGGTTGAGGATGAGGTACAAAGGGGTACCTGAGGAAAGGGATAAGGAAGGGAATACATCTGATGAAGAAGGAAGTGTTATACTACCTTCAAGGCAAGAAGGCGTACGACATGCTACTTGTAAGGGGAGAACAAACCGATCTTCACGACCAGTATTGCAGAGACGGCGCTATACTACTTCGTCGTCGGAAACTGAAGGAGAGCCACTCTCTCCACCACCAAGGGAGAAAAGAAGCTCTAGGAAGAGGCGCGGAACTGGTGACTCAAGGAAAAGGGCACGGGTCATTTATTCATCTTCAGAATCAAGAAATCAGTCGCCATCTCCGAAAAGAAAAAGACCATTGGAGAACAGAGAAGAGGAACGGGATACCAAGTTAGTAGATAAATTTCTGTCTATTTTAGAAAAAGTTAAGAGTTCGGATAAGCCGAAAATTACTTTTAATTCGAGTGTGATACCGGAGTTCGACCCTTTATCTAGAGATCAAACTGTCTCGACATGTGATCGGGTTGGTCATCTTACTTCCAACTGTTATAAAAACATAGGAAAGTCAGTTTCTAATGAGTCCGAAAATACTTCAAAACAGAAACTTGTATCTTAAGTAATGACAGAGGTTACTGGTATCAAAAAATGTGTGTAACGGTATGTAATGGATTTAAAAGTAAATGGGTCTATAATTTCTTGTCGCATCGATCTAGGGAGTAAATGCTCTTTTAATTCAGATTCCAATTCTCTGAACCTAAAAATGGTTTATCGAAATGATGACGCAACCTTGCCAACCCTCAGTGGTGTAGGAGCTAATATGGTCATTACGCTTGGAGTAGTAGTTGCCACGGTACCTAGAAAATCAATATAATATCAGATAATATCATCTCGTACTTAGTGGAAGACGTTCTGGCGCGTCCTGTCTTGTAAGGTCTTCCTTCTTCTTCTTCTTCTTCTTCTCTTATTAATGGCGATGAACTTGTGTTCTTTTTCGCCACGTCTTGTAAGGTCATCCCTTTACTGAAAAACTAGACATCCTTATAATTCCCTAACGATATTAAGTTTGACTCTTGAGGTTCTCATGTATGTATACAATGCGCGCAATCCAAGTTTCTGCTGATTGCGAATTGCTAGATTTTAAAATTGATGTAAAGGTCACGTTACGTGGTTTGAGAGGTCAGGAATATTATTTTACAATTATAAAAATATTATAGATGTCTCACAGAAACCGATATGTACCTATTATAAAGTATTTCAAGACTTTGTCGTGTCCTACGATATAAAGCATATTCAAAAGGCCCAGGACTAGTGGGCAGGTTAAATATTTTAGATTATCGCACTATTTTAGATGCATTATCCACATCCATCCATCCATGGCGGCGACGACAAATGATAGGATAAGCACCTACAAACATACAGGTTGGTATTGGTACATTACTAACATAAGACGACACCGAAGAGCCCTTCAGAATTGTAAAAGTGGAACAGAAGGTAAAGTATGCCATTAATTTTTAAGCACTGGCCACACAGTACAATGATAGAGACCTGGTACGCGTGGAGAGGCAAGTACCTACCTCACGATGGTAAATAAAAAGATGGAAACCTGTAGTAAACTATCAAGATCCCTACCGTATAGTCCTCGATACTGACAGGTTTGTTATTAAGGACACACCTTTTACTCGAAAAAGTGGGTAGATTTGGATGAATTTCAATAAAAATTTTGAGTCTGAATCATCTGAAAATGACATTGCAAAAGATGAGTAAATAGTAAATTTAAATTGGGTAATGTCCTCTCTCAGAAACACTTGTAACATGTTGATTGTCTGTTGTAATAATAAATAGTATGATGTCGGTGACTTTATATCCACTTTATTATATGCTTTTAATATATCTAAATGAAATAGGTAATTATAATTTACACCAACTCTTTATGATTAGTTTTCTAGATAAAACCAATTTGAATTAGTTCTAATATTTATTTTAAGTCTATTAGGATGTTTTTTTCCATGAAATGTCAATTATGTTATATTGCATGTTATATTTTTTGTTTAAATGAAATAATAAGCGATGGGACTCGCTTTAAGTAGGATGGCCGAGCTGTTAGCGTCATATTTATATTTATACAATAACTATTGTTATTTTAGTAATTTTTAAATTGATTGTAACAATGAAGTAATAATTAACCTATTTTATTTAATGTATTTTATTTGATTTCCGTTTATGTTGGTTCAATTAACTAGGATTGCAACAAATATTATTTTAATAACTACCGGTTTACCGATTTTATTAATATTTATTGTCGATTATAATGGTAAAATATAAAACTATTTTTAGAAATATTTTATTATTATACACTTTCTTTAGTTTTCAATCAATTTCTGTTACGAGTTGTTAATTTGACTACAATTACAAAAGCCAATCAGAGACGTCAGCCAATCGGAAGCGTCGACCAATCACAGCACACCGACTTGTGGTGGGGGTGATTGAGCGGGGCATTCGATAGCAGAGCGAGAGTCAGTCTTGATCGAGCGCTGAGCGGAGTAACAGTTAAGGACGAAATATTAATATTGTAAAAGTGTTGTGTGAAATATACTGTGAAAGTGCTGAAAAGTTATACGGAGTTTAATTTCCACTGACCTGACCCAATACAAAGTAGTTTTATGAACCTTGATGGAACAGTCCAAGCATTGGGTATTGAATGGAATTTGAGCACAGATTTCAATGCAATGTGAATATACCACAAAAAAAACCAACCATGAAACGTAATATTTTCTTATAAATCTGATCAAACTTTTTGATCCCCTTGGCTGGAGCTTAGCGTTAAGTACAGTCATGGCTAAGATTCTAATGGAAATAGAATAGAAAGTATTTATTTGTTTCAAAACAAAACCTTTGGCTGATAAAAAACTAGTAAGGATGGAAAGATAAGTAACTCATTAGAAAAAGATTGGATTAAGATACGGCAGGATTTGATTCACATTGACAAAATACAGATATAGGTTGGTATACTATCTATGTATAGATACAGAGAAAAATACATCATCATCATTTCAGCCACAGGACGTCCACTGCTGAACATAGGCCTCCCCCAATGACTTCCACATCGCGCGGTTGGAAGCACATAGTACGCAGAACTGACGGCCGATGGGGCAGCAAGGTTATGGAGCGGAGGCCACGTACCGTAAAACGCAGCGTTAGGACATCCATCCACAAGGTGGTCCGACGACCTGATAAAGGTAGCGGGAAGGCGTTGGATGCAGGCCGAGTAAAAATACAATATAATTAATTTAGCGATGCCTCTGTGAGTGCAATAAACTGCAGCCGTTCACTATCAACTAGATAAAGGATTTGAAACGAAATTAATTGCTAAAAAACTCAAGTGCTCTCTAAAAACTATTTTTTTTATCACGTCTTGAGCTATGTGGTGCTTTGAGTAAACTGGATGAAGCAAATGAGAAGAAGTAATGTGAAGAATACCAACCTCACAGATGTTCGAACACTGTGAACAGGTTTTTCTATTGTGATCGCCTAGCTGTCTGGAGAGACGAATAGGTGGAAATCTATTGTTGCAAACCGCGTCGTGGAGAAAGTCGAAAACGTTTATAATAATTAATACTATAATTCATAAGAAAGCTGATACAGCTCCACATTTTGGATTATCAAGGCGAAACTATTGGCGAGAAAATACGTGCACAGATGTTTCAATTGTGCTAAATTGAATGCTACTGCCAAAGTACAAATAATGGTAGATTTACCAGAACAGCAAGTATCTCAATCTAGACAATTCATGAACAAGGGAGACGATTTTGAAGGACCCTTTTAAATTTTGATGTCCAAGGGAACAAAACTATAGAAGCCTATAATATAGTGATATTTATTGTTTGCATGACTACAAAAGCTACCCACATTGAACTCGTTGGTGACATCACTTCCAAATCCTATAAGGTTCACACTCGATCAACCGGCGTGCAGCGATGGCGAACAATGCATTTAGGTCTGGTCGCCATCGCTGCACGCCAGCTGATCGCGCTGTGATCGCGTTGGTTTGGCCGAACCCTAAGTCTAATCGCCATCACTGCACGCCGACTGATCGCTTGAGATTGCGTTGCACATAGGTAGATTTCAATGCTTTAGGCGGCCAAAAATATTTTTTGCTTCAAATTAGTTATAAGTACAAAATTAAATTAAAATAAACCATTTTTGACTGATTTCTTTTATTATTAATGATAATAAAACATTTTTTCACTTAAATATAGAAATTTAAAAAATATATATATTAAAAAGTTTCATTGTTATCATTGATACCCCATCGTGAGTAGTATCGTTGGATAGGTAATTTAAAATGACTTAGGGGTTTCTAAGACTATTTTTTGATTTATTGATCCGTTTGCAAAATATTAAAGTTTAAAGTGATAATTTTTTTTTCGAAAATGGCGTCCCCCCTCTAAAAACTAAAGTGTTGGTTTGAAAAATCTGGAAAAATTCATAATAATAGTGCTTTTCATGAACTTTTAAGGAAAACTATGACGGTTAAGATAGACCAGTTAGTTCAAGAGTAATAGTCGTTAAACTCGTGTAAAATTTCATACTTAATAAAAAAAAATTAGAAGAAAATATTAAAAGTGACTTTAGATGAAGTAATTGCTTGCTTATGAAATATATTATGGTAACGACTGACAACTACGGAACCCTACACTGCGCTTGGAACGACACGCACTTGGCAAATTTTTGTATTTTTATAAAATAACAATAAGTAGGTAGGTATATCAATCTCACTTTGAGAGCATTCCTCATTGGGTCACTACTTGCTACTTGGCTTGGCAGACATCAACATTTCCATTGTTTCAGGAAGGAATGCTTTGCGAGAAGGTCTTATTGTATCTCCTGGAGCTGACCAAGGGGTCTGATGTTAATAAAATTCATCTACATTGCGTTCCTTTCTAGAAAACTTTCTAGCAAAGTTAAGCCGATATGACCGGAAATGCTTGTTCGGGGCTTCTGCGGCTTGTTTTTAAAAACACTTCTTCATGTTTATTGGCTTTCATCCACCTCTTCTTAAATTAGCTTTTCACATAAGAAGAACTTTGCTTCAAACTCTTTTCAGCATTTTCTGTGTCTCCATAACGACTCAAAAGAAAATCTTCATAAAAATCAAGTTTATCACTGAAACTTGGTAAATTTTGCCTTTGTATCTGGTCAAATAAGTAATTCCGAGTAACTACTTTAGTACCCGAGGCACTAGACAGGCCTAAAATAAAAAGTAAATGGATTTAATACAAAGTAGCAATAAAATGATATTTTGCTCAATTTTTTTCTCCAAATCTTCAAATGCTATTAATTTAAAAAAGCGCGGGTTTCCGCGGCAAAATTTTTTGCAGATTTTAAGAACAATATGTAAACTATTAAAAAATAAAGAAATTATTGCTCGGACGGACCCTGAAGTTAGTTAAACGACCACTTTAAAATAAAAAATACAAAAAAAATATCATTTCTGATACAGCTATCTTTGACAATTTTTAAATATATTTAGGAAAACAAAAACTAAGTAAATTACTGTTGAAAAACATAGGCTCTATCCTTAATTATCGCAATCCGCCACTGTTACTCGAAAACAATGGTTTTGAAAATAAATATGCAATTTACAAAAGTTGTAAGTTTAAGAGCGCCCGAAAACAAATACATACACGTTAAGCGAACTATCGCATTCAGACTACTCTAGAGGGTAGATTTGCGCTCGTTGAACATTGAAAAAAGGTACCATGGTATTCCTGGAAGTGTGTACTACCCGCGTACATGGTTTATTTTTCAATAGATTGATTTTGGAAAACTGGGTTTTGGCCGCCTAAATCGTTGAAATCTACGTATGTGCGTTGGTTTGGCTGAACCTATAAAGAAAGAAAGAACAGTTTTTATTTGGTCCAAAACTTATAGGTGCTTTTATACGCTTTGTTGAAGAGTGGCCGGACCTGTGAAGCAACCAGGATAGGAACATTGTCTGAGCCAGGAGTTTCATAAGGCCTGGAAATAAATGCAATTTACTGGACAAATAGCGTCAACACTAGGATAGGCACTACATTCCAGTGGCAAGTACAATCTGTGGAGGTCTGCGGAAGGTTGGCGTCCGGTCGATCAAGTACCACCTGAAAAGAATACAGTCAGTATTCCCTCATCGTACATACGAAAAGATGGCAACAGTTTTGAATCAGGTTGTTGCATTTTTAAACGTCTGACCATTACGAGTATGTCCTTTTGATTACAATAATCATGATCATGATTTGATTAAAATACATATAAAAACTTGTATCATTCTATAATTGGGGACACACCGATTGTTGCTTACTGCTCCAAAAGACGTATAGATACATACCTTGTCACGCTGGCAATACACGCATAAGCTGATAAATTAACTCATGCGGCTCTGGAAAGTTGAAAATTTATCACGATAACTACGATAACGATTCACTGAAGAGAGAGACAGAATTTAAAATGGATCTTGTACTCATAAAGACCGATAATTTTACCACGTGGTAAGTAATCATTGGGACGAATTTTTGATAAACACACAGTCTTACAGGGGTATTTAGTGCAAAAAGTAGTGGATTGGATACTTAAATGACTGAAACTTAGTTAATTTGTGCTTTGTGACAAAATCGACCGTTTATTCAAAGAAAACCTAAACAAAATATACAGGGTGACTTTTGTATCAGTATCCAAATTTGAATATAATAATCTATGCAGCGAAAGACAAAACACGTATTTTTTATTTTTGTATCGTCCAGTACAAAAATGTCAAAATAAAGCACCCAGAAACAGTCTGAAAAAACACTTACACCGTGGTCACGGCTCACTCGCTTACGCACGCACACACGTAAGCGCGCCTGCCCGCGCCGCGTTTCATTCATCGCGATACGATTCATAAGTTGTCGATTTTCCCTTCATACTTTCACGGGCTTAGGACCGTCAAAATGCAAAAGATTTCAAAGTGGTAATTAGTTTTAATTAAACAGACTTACTAATTTAAGTTAGAAAAATTAAATACCTACGACAATAATTACGCTAACAAAAACAAAATAAAATCACCGAGAGCGGTAACTATTTTTCTTTTGCATTCAGGCGTATTTAAAAAGTTCATCAACTTATGTACATTAATTTAAAAAATCATCATTTTATGTACAATAATTGAGATTGCTTACCAAACCTACTTAACCTAACTACAAACTAACACAATAAATTATGAGTATTTTAATAATTGTTCAAAATGCATACCATTTCTCTCCAGACAGAGTCTTGCACGCTTTTGTACATTTTCTTTCAATTTATTTAACACTACAGTGTCATTTCGCACTGCATCAAACGCACACCTTATTTGATTTTTGAGTGCCTCAAGGCTTTGGGCTTCATCCACGTAAACCCGCCGCTTTATCTCACCCCACAAAAAAATGTCACAAGGTGTGAGATCAGCAGGGCTAAGATGCGCGCCGTGATAAACTGCTATCGCGGCGTTATATCGATTTTGACGTCACTATATCGTTTTATCTACCGGCGCTAACATGGCACCCCGAAAATTATCATGTCATCTGTCAAAATGTGATAGTGATAGATTTGTTTTTTTTTTTTGTGATAAACCTGGCAAACCCTAACATGAAGCGCTAACTATATCATATTTTGACATTAGGATAGGATAAGATGTGGTGTTTTTATCGTCCTCGATCCTTGCCCACGATAGGAAGACGATAGGAGATTAACTTTTTTGCAAGCTACTTTAACTCTATTTATTTATCATTTACAATAGTAAATGACATTTTACGACTAATTTGAGGCTAGAAAAATTCAAAGAAAGGAATCTAGCACCTTTGTGATACTTTTACTTCTAAGTGGAGATTGAGTTCTAGTTCAAGAGTTTATCACAAGCAGCATTTTGTAATTATTGCAATAGATGTGAGGCTAATCTGGCGACAGTTCATAATCGCTAGCTGCAAAATCTTAGTGCTCCCACAGTCCCACCCACATATTAATTATTACATTACTTACCTTGTAAAATAACCATTAACTTACTTAACTACTTAGGTAGGCAGTCAACAGTTACATCAGTGACAATACATATTAAGTTGCAAATGACGTGAGATACCCCACAGTGTTTAGCTTGATTTAAGTACCTACTGTCATCTGTACATAATCTTGTAAAATTATTGAAAATGGGGCGGAATGTGGTGACCGAGCTTCTTCTGTCTACATTATTTTCAAACAGTGGCAAGGTCATTGTCAGAAATTAGCATTGGGTGGAATGTGTAATCAAACTTGCTATAATAACAATGAGAATAAATGAATTTTACTAATTTTATAACTTGACGGTGATACTATACATACATTCCACATTACTATCAATCTAATTCCTCCATTTGGTCCTTTTTAAGGCCTTTAATGTGACAGGAGTAGTATGTTATTGGGCGTTCTATCTCACATTCGGTCGGTCGCAGTCGCGACCTCACTCTGTGCGATAGATCGCCCAATAACACGATCGTAAGTAAACCATGCCTGCAGTAATGTACGATGAATATGAACCTTTTTCGAACTACATCTTTTAATCATCGGTGTGAGTATATTGTCATCAGTTCTTTGAAATCCACCGATCACGACAGTCGAGTTAAAAATTCTGTTATGAAATTTCTGAAACAAAAAGAATCACTTAAATTGGAATGCGTCTGTCCTGAAGCATCGAACAAGCCTAAGCGTCACGGGAAATTATTGCCAAATACTATACGTAGTATCGTGTGCGGTCCATCGAACTGTGGGAAGACCAATTTAGTTATCAGTTTATTGTTACATAAGGATGGACCACGTTTTCGTAACCTGTATGTGTACTCTAAGTCTTTATACCAACCTAAGTACGTATTTTTAGAAAAAGTATTGGACAAGGTTGCAGGTACATCTTATAACAAGTATAATCATAATAGTGAAATTTTGAGGCCCCACGAAGCATTGCCTGACTCAATTATCATATTTGACGATGTTGCTTGTGAAAATCAAAACAATATACGCGATTATTTCGCCATGGGTCGGCATAAAAACATTGATTGTTTTTATATGAATCAAACTTATACTAAAATACCTAAACAACTGGTAAGAGATAATGCTAATCTTATTATATTGTTTAAGCAAGATGATGTAAATCTAAGACACGTTTACGATGAACATGTTGGGTCTGACATGTCATGGTCGCAGTTTCGTGAAATGTGCTCAACTGTATGGAGTAAACCTTACAGTTATGTGGTCATCAATAAGGATTGTGAACGAAACAAAGGCTGTTATCGAATGAAGTTTGATACATTCATAGTAATGGACTAAACTTTTTATAAGTATAGATGTTAAATTAGCAAACACTCAGTTTAATTAGAGAAGTCAAACAGAGCAGGAATCTTAATAATGGAACGAAATTTAAAGGAACAAATAGTAAAATCTGCTGCAGCTGTAAAAAGAAAAGTAGAAATGATTAAAGATGTAAAAAATTCAAATGATATGGCTTTGGACACAATATTTAAACCTATCATTAACCCGCTGAAACTATTAACAAACCAAACTGATGAAAAACGTCTTATAAATGAAGGATTGGAGCAAAATTCAGAAGCTAAAAGAGCTAAATACAGTGAAAGTGAAGCATCAAATACTTCTACTGAAGATTATGAAGATCGTGACAATGATGAAGACGATTTAGATAATATAGATGTTTGCAAAACATCTAACAAAACCCTTACTACATCGCCCTCGGTGGATTACGATGTCCATGAAAACTCATTTAAATCTCTTCAATCGTCACCGAGTATCAATAACGAATCTTTATCATGGTCGGTGTCATCTGAAGTGATGAGTGATGTACCTTATGGTATTAGAAATGTAAAGGGAAAGCTGATGCTCGGCAATACGCGTGTTCATGATGATGATCGCATTTTGAAAATTGGAAACCGTAGCCTAAAAAAAACTCCTGGCTTAAAAGAATTATTGTACAAAAAAACTCCAGATTTAAAAATGATTACAAATGAGGACTTACAAAATTATAAATTAGTACTTATAGATACCAATGCACACAAACGAAACTGTGATGCATCAAAACCAATAAACAGTAACAAAGGATTTAAATATATGAACGTGATCAAACCTTTGTTTAAGTTCTCTAGAAGTCACACAAGTAGTGTAGAAAGTCTCCCACGAGGTGAAGGTGTCGATATTTTGAAAGAAGTTAAGAAGGATACTGATTTGGTTTATTGGGATGATCCAAATGAATTAGTGGAAAGGTTAAAATTACTATTTGGGTCATGGGCAGCTGGTAACACTGGAGTACAAAATGAAATTTATTCAATAATAGAGGAATTGCATGAAGCTGGTATCATAAAAGATATAAAATATATAAAGCTCCCAACAGGAGGGTTTGGCAGTACTATTACACTACAGAAGCCGAGCAGACGGCAATGAATATAGATAAATTTGGTCATCACATTCATAAGCGTTTACGATTGTCTGAGTTTACTAATATTCTTACTGATGACACATTAGTAAGGTCAGATGCAGGCGACTTTGATTTAAAATCATCGAGATTAAAAGGATTACCAACCCCTAGAAAAGATGATGAGGCTGTAAATAAAGAGTATGTGGATAAATGTGTTCAAGATTTTAAAAATGAATTGAAAACCATTCAAAGTAATATTAAGAAGTATCTTAATAATTTGGAAAAATTAACTACTAATAATTTATCTACATTTTATTACACAAAAGAAGAAATCGATCGGATGATTGCAGCAAAATCTATCAAGAATGAGTAAACAAGATATAGTCAACGAGCTACACAAAGCAGCGAGAAGAAATTTCATCCGCCGACATACGATTATTAAAGGGATAGATGATTTATGGCAAGCTGACCTTATGGATTTTCAAAAATATTCATCATTTAATAAAGGATATAAATATGTTCTAGTTGTAATTGATGCTTTTTCAAAATACGTATGGGTTAGACCGTTGAAGTCCAAATCCAAACAAAGTGTTACGAATGCAATGAAAAGTATATTTATCGAATCAACAAGAAAGCCTAAACATTTGCAAACAGATCTGGGTACAGAGTTTTATAACGATTGTTTTAAACAGTTAACAAAAAGTTATAACATAAATCATTATTCCACATACTCGATTAAAAAGGCGGCAATTGTAGAACGAGTAATAAGAACGATAAAATCTCATCTCTACAAAGTATTTAGTTTATGCGGTCGTTATCAATGGTTTAAAAATAATTTAGATGCAGTTGTACAGCAGTACAATAACACTTTTCATCGGGTTACTAAATTCAAACCAATAAATGTTAATAATTCCAATGAGACTGTCGTTAGATCTAATATTATCAAAAGCCAGATTCCACAAACGCGTAAACGGTCAACTTTTCAAGTTGGCGACTTTGTTCGTATAAGTAAATTCAAAGGAGATTTTTATAAAGGTTATACACCTAATTGGTCTACCGAAATTTTTCGTATCATAAAAATTAAACAAACAAATCCTCAAACGTATCAAATTGAAGATAAACACAATCAAATTATTCTTGGTTCTTTTTACGGATATGAATTACAAAAAACTAAACTGCCTGATCTTTATCTTATCGAGAAAGTTATAAAAAGGAAAGGAAACAAACTTTTTGTTAAATGGTTGGGCTTAAGTGATAAGGAAAACAGTTGGGTTGACAAAAGTGAATGTGTGGTGTAGGTATATAAATAAATCATAAATTCTCCTATAACTCACTTTATGATAATCAATGAAGGGAGGCAGTGGTATAATTAATACATTGATAGATCATTTACCGTTTGAGTTACATTTACCTGGTTATCAATTTTGTGGTCCTGGAACTAAACTTCAGAAACGATTACTTCAAGGCGATCGAGGGATCAACAAATTGGACGAGGCTTGTATGCACCACGATATTGCTTATTTGAATAAAGACTCTGGTGTTCGACAAAAGGCTGATTTAGAATTGTTAAATATGGCTAAGAAAAGACTAAAATCAAAAGATGTTGGAAAAGGAGAAAAAATAGCTTCATGGATAGTTAAAAATGCGATGAAAGCTAAAATCAGAGCCGGTGGAGGCATAACATCATTTAAGAAAGGGATAAAGAAAATAAAATTAAAATTAAAAAAACTGAAATCTAAAGATAATAACTCGGCTATAAAATATGCTTATGCAGCTGCAAAAAAACTTTTCGGTAGCAAAAAAGGAATACGATTACCTCGATGTATTCCTCTTCCAAAATCTGGAGGACTTTTACCACTTATTCCTATATTTGCGGGGTTATCAGCTTTAGGTTCTCTTGCGGGAGGTGCAGCTGGTATAGCAAAAGCTGTTAATGATTCTAAAGCCGCACAAAAGAGTCTAATGGAATCAGAAAGGCACAACAGAATGATGGAAGCGGTAGCCCTTGGAAAAGGACTGTATATAAAACCTCATAAAAAAGGAGCTGGTTTATATCTCAATCCGTCAAAAAACTAATTAAGCGGCTACCTAGACGTGCGCTCACTAACCTGGATATATTAGAACATGCTAGTGATATTCCATTCTTTCGTGGTGTATTCATGCGAGATACATTACCTGCGAAACCAAATAAGATAGAATGTGCTATCATGAATTTAGATATTAACAAAAATCCTGGAACACATTGGGTGGCCTTTGTAAAGCAATATGATTACGTTGAATATTATGACAGTTTTGGTAATTTAAAACCACCGTTGGAATTAGTCAAATATTTTAATAATTTACCTATAAACTATAATTATGTACGATATCAAGCCTTTGGTACAATAAACTGTGGTCATTTGTGTTTGAAATTTTTAAGGAATTATTGGAAAAAACATTTATATAATGAAATTTATAAATAAAAGTATCAGTATAATAATGTCTTTCACTGTGTCTATAACCGGAACAGGAGCCTCCTTAACAACAAATTATTCACCAACTTTAGAGCTTCGAGAGGACTACGAATGCGGTCTTTTATGTTTTTCAACCTTCAATTCAATTCCCAACATAGATGAAAGAAACAACAAGTTTTACTATGGTGAAAATGAGATCATCGAAATTCCTGAAGGGTCTTACGAGCTTCAGGATATTTGTGATTATTTAAAAAATAACATCAAGAACACTACATTAAATCTTACTTGCAATAATAACACATTGAAAACAAATATTTATTGTTCTGAAGACGTTCATTTTAATAAAAGTGGCTCAATTGGTAAAATATTAGGTTTTGGAATGGAAACAATAAATGCAAATATAAGTACTGAATCAAAGTATCCTGTGAGCATTCTATCAACAACCATTGTGAGGATCGAATGCGATGTAGTCAGTGGTTCATTTGTGAACGGGAAAGCAAGCCATATAATTTATGAATTCGTGCCTAATGTACCACCTGGTTATCGAATAATTGAAATACCTAAAAATTTGATTTATTTTCCTGTCAACCAAAGTTCTATAAGTGCTATCAGCATCAGGCTGTTGGACGCTGAAAACAAAGAGATAAACTTACGAGGTGAAGAAGTACAACTGTATTTACATTTCAGAAAAAAATGATTAACTTCAATAAAAATCCTTCTACATTGCTTACTCCAGTCAGTTCTAAAAGAACATTCCAGAAAGACAGACCGCTTCAGCTAAAAAAGAAGCTAACCAAGACCAATAAAGAATTTCTCAAATTAATTGGTTTAATAAAATGAATATTTTAAATATATCTCAACAAACATCATATGATAACAGCATTGAAAGTTTCGAGTACCATTCGTACAAACCATACGTAACAAGTTTCAACAAGAATGATGAAATACGAATACCGATCAACCAACAAGACTTGTACGTGTTACCTTCACTTAGTAGTCTATATATCGAAGGTAAAGTAGTTGTGTATAACAGCACCACCAAAGAAAAAGTATCAAATGTACACTTCGTTAATAATCCAGGCTTATTTCTCTTCCAAGACATAAGATATGAACTTAATGGAGTTGAAATAGATAAAATTAAGAATGCTGGTATTACTACAACAATGAAATCTTACCTATCCTTAAATGAAAATGAATCCAAATGTGGTCGAGTTTGGGGCTGGTCAACCGCGGGAACAAACAATGCTAGTGGTGGAGCATTTTCTGCATCTATACCATTAAATAGGATACTAGGATTTGCAGAGGATTATGAAAAAATTATCATTAACTGTAAACACGAGTTAGTGTTACTGAGAAGTAATACTAACCTTAATGCGGTCAAGTTAAATGCAGGTGAAGTTGTAGATGACATAATAATCAATAAAATTATTTGGCGCGTTCCACACATCAAAGTTTCAGACCGTGAGAGGATAAACCTATTGAAACACTTGGAGAAAGATCGAGCTATTCCATTAGTGTTTCGTAATTGGGATCTGTATGAATACCCATTACTGCCTAAAACACGTAAACATACTTGGTCAATTAAAACTTCATCGCAAATAGAAAAACCACGATTTGTTGTAATTGCCTTACAAACCAATCGCAAACATAACGCTGTGTTGTCAATGGCAGAATTTGATCATTGTCACGTACGAGATGTAAGGGTCTTTTTAAATTCAACATATTATCCGTATGAAGGACTAAATGTCAGTTTTTCAGAAGAAAAAATTGCTTTATTATATGAACAGTATTCAAGATTTCAGCAGTCGTATCACGGACGCCGGTCAGAGCCGTTGTTGAGCTTGAAAGAATTCAGAGACGTAGCTCCCTTATTTGTTATCGACTGTTCAAGACAACACGAAACTTTAAAAGGTTCGATCGATGTAAGAGTTGAAATTGAAACAGACCAAGAGATACCAGATCAGACAGCTGCTTATTGCTTGATTCTAAACGATTGTATATTTGAATACAAACCTTTGAGTAATATCGTTAAGAAAATATCATGAATAGCAATATAATCGTAGATCTGCAAGGATTTAAAAATAGCAAAAATGAATTTATAATAAAAGAATTTGCTATAGCTACCCAAGAGCATACTCACATATTTTTGATTAAGCCTCCATACCCGTTCTCTTCATTGACTGCTGAAGAGAAAAAGCAAGTTTGCTGGATCGAAAAAAACAGAGGCTATCGATGGAGTGAAGGATATATTGACTATAGAGAATTTCAAAGACTTATCGTACCTTATTTAAAAGGTAAATATATCTTAGTAAAAGGAGAAGAAAAGATCAAATGGGTGCATAATTTATGTAATCAAAATGACGTTTTAGACGTAACTTGTTTAGGCGCTCCAAGTTTAAGTACTCTTTACAAACTTTATTGTTTTGATAACCCCACATTATTTAACTGTTTTACTCATAAGAAATATTGTGCATTAAAAAATGTGATGTGTATAAAGAAATGGTGTGTTGAAAAAAATGTAGCAGTATAATGTAAACTATTGAGTTTAAATTCTTTCTAAATCAAATCAAATCAAATAAATTTATTAAATATTTAAATTTATTAAATATTTCTAATGTACATATAATCATTTTCATTGTTTAATTCATAAAAATAATGTGTTTTGAAAAATGTATTTTGCATAAAACATAGAGTTCTCTAAATGGATATGAAATGTTTAATAAGGTGTAATGAAATGTTAATAAACTGATTATTTATTGATAAAAAAGGTTGTTTAATTTAACTGGAATACAAAATATGGAAATCCTAAGGCCTTTGTCCAGTAGTGGACGTCATTTGGTTGAACGAACGATCAAAATAAGAAGACACTTGTTACTGTAAGACTATATTTTCAAAAACACTTGTAATAAAAACACATGAAACCTTAATTTTATCGTCACCAAAAGAAAAAAAGAAAGAAAATAAAATTATTGCCTGATTAAGTTAATATAATAAGTACAAAAAGACTGATAATTTTCGGTTAATGTACTACAGTGTGATTGCTTCTATTCTTATAATTACATATTAATTTACAAGTTTGCGTTACACTTTAATAAAAACTTAATACTTACATTAAAACTATACACTTAAAAAACACTAAAAGTTATCACCACAAAGTTTTTTCGATATTTTTTGAACAAGATTGTCAGTGAGGTCCATGATTTCGTCGTATGAATCCTGGACCACGTATTGTGCGCTGATCAGCACATTATCCTCTTGGTCGGTGATTTCTGAGGATGAAGCCGATCCCATATCACTCACAATATCAATAACTTCTATTTTGATGAGCCTCTTTCCTTTCTGATTTTTCGTTATCACATAGGATTTCGTCGGTCCTAGTCTTCTTTTTGAAACACCTTTTTTATTCTTAGGCTTTTTCACTTGTCTTTGAACAGCGTGCGCGTGGAGTCTGGAACACAGCTCCGGAAATTCTTGCGTAAATCCCTCCAGCGGATCTTGAGCGTACTGGGATAACATGATGTCAGGAGATTGAGCCATTATCTATAACAAAATAAAGTTTCATTAGTAAAAATATTTTTAACGTAAAACAAAGTGTTACACAAACTTCGAAATAAATACTTACAAGAATAGAAGCAATCGCACTGTAGTACAACGTTCGTCAGAGACAAAGTGTGAATGGTAAGAAAATAACCGAGTTGAGGAATCAATCACATTTTGCTGAGTTTATAATTAATATCGTCGTCACTGACGACCTACATAATACTCAGCACGTGTACATAAACATGACAATCAGTATTGTCGAATGTTTCTTTTGCTTGAATTTTATAAATAAAAAAACAAAATATCAATTTAATTTAGCAGGTAAGGAATTTTGTAAGAAAACCAAAAAAAAATATTCTGAAAATGATTTATTTTTATAAGTAAGTAAAAAGTAATGCTAACAGAAAATGCAATATAATATTAAATTTAACAATAAAGTCTAAAACTAACGTACCTATTTTACATAAAAATTATTTATATTTAATATTTATTTCAGCTTAAAGTTATTTATTACAACAAAGAGCTATGCCCCCATGCCATTGTGGATATTTTGTCTTGCAATATAAAACGTTTGTCATCCGCATTTGACAAAGCAATCTTATTAACAGTCTGTGTAAAAATATTATGCTTTATACATTTAAAGAGAATATTTTTCCTACGCACTATTTTATCGTTTAGTAATGCGTTACTATAATCAGATGCCTCCAAGTGCTTAATAACATTTTTTCTTATTCCTTTTGCCTTTTTAATGACATTAGAATCAGTTTTAATGCAATACAACTTTGATCTCAACCCTACAAATTCAGTCATTATACATCCGCCAAGTTCGTCTTTGAATAGACCAGGTACTTTTTTGTTTCGAATCGGAAGGTCATACTGATTTTTCAGAGCGTAATTACTGGTATCGAAATATTGTAAGAAATGTTGCTTTATATCTACGTAAAAATCATTTGTTTCTATTTGGTAGATAAAGCTATCGGTGTCTGTATAGCATAGTCGTACTCTATCTCCGTAGTGAGGCTTTATTACAGAGTAATGAAACTGGTACATGTGACTTTTAGAAAGTTCTAAAACGGCAAAGCCAATGTAAATTGGTTTATCTAATATAATTCTTTCCGGTTTCATTTGAATAGCCACTAAGTTTTCGGAGAAAATGGTGGCGCTATGGAAGTTTGGTCGAGAAATTAACTTTGCAGCAGAGAGAGACCGGTTTGTTCGATTGGTATCGTCCTGCCACTGATTGACTAATTTGATGTCTACTCTACGTTCAGTGTCTTCTAATGTTTTCCCAAAAACAGAATTATTCATAAGTTTGAATAAATCTTGTTGGAATGGTGTTACTGCTTTCTTTCTCAGTTCTGTGTTAAGATTTATATATTGCGCTAAAAATTTGCTTTGTTTAAAAGTCACAACTCGATGAATTTTTTGTAAAATTAGACCATGGTTTAAACAAGTCTTTAAATGAACGTAGTGAATCACATATTGGTATTTTGAATATAAGTTTGGTACTAATTTAGAAGTTTTACCTCCCGGAGGTATGAATTTCTCCGCGCAAAATGGATAATCGTTGTGAATACAATGCAATTCTTCCGGATATAATAAATCAACTTCAAGAATAAACCCAAAATCCGCATCGTCGCGCACGTTCATAATTTGTAATTGATCAATTTCGTGCTGTTTCAAAAATCTGAAATGGGATACTGGCAAAGACTGGCACATACTATAACCATAAAGATTATTACAGTCGATATATATGAGAAATGAATCCGTTTTAGTTTCATCATAATTATCCATGTAAATATTATTCGCCTGAGCATGTCTAGTAGAACATAAACAAATTCCACCCCGTATTCCTTTCTGTATGAGACGTATAATTTCTAAGTCAGACAATAACTCTAACTCTACTCCTGTTTTCAGCAACATTGCGTCAAATGATAAGCTCGGAGCTGTTAAGTAAAAAGCAGGATCTAAGTGATATTGCTTTTTACAAACCGCTCTAAAATTTTCAAAGACGTCTGTTAGTAAATAGACGTCGGTTTTGAGATAAAGATCTGTATATTCTCCCATATTGCTTATGTTAAAAGTATCCCAAATCACTTGTGCATGCATGTAATCTTCATCGCTGATACCTTCGTCAGTTAAAGTATTATAGAAGCTTTCTTTGGGAGGAAGTTGTCTCTCAGAGAACGATCTCCAAGATTTCATGTGGTCGTAGGGATAAATACCTTTGCGAGTCATTAATTTAAATTCGTTTTCTTTAGCAAAACATTGTTTTAAGTGAATGAAATCTGCTTTGTCTAAACCGTTTGCTAATTTTTCTAAGCTTGTGCCTAGAAATTTAAACGAGTCTACAAATCTTAATTGTGCAAATTTCCCATCAGACATTTTTAAAAATTTTGTGAATGAAATATAGTTTTCTTTATTCTTAGGTATTACTTTAATAGGACCCAAACTATCAGCCAATTCCTTAATGAATAAATGACAATCATAGCCTGCTAAATTATGAAAAAAAATAGGAACTAGTTTTGGGAGACTGTACTGTAAATTGCAGTACTGGTGAGCAGCACCTCGGTAGCAGCCTGTCAAGTGACAATGGTCTCTTACTTTGTCAAATAGCAGGAGACTATTGCAAATATGACACACGTCAGCTTTGGCATGCATTTTGGCATCACTTTCGTTAAACACCATTGGCACTTCAACGTTTAAAATTTCATAAATTTTTTCTACGTCTCTATACAGACATTTGAGAAATTTTTGAACACAGTCGCGACCGCGGTACGAAATGAATCGATTAAGTTTGCTATCAAATGAGCAAACAATGCGATAAGCAAAAGCTGCTGGAATGTGTTGTGTACGATTTAACGTAAAACTACAATTTGGATCAGGCTCACAAGTCGTTATTGGTTTAAGTAGAGTTTCAAAGTCGGCGTACACCACAAAAGGAACATCCTGTTTCCGATTAAAATTTTTAAAATGAAGACAACTACCATGTTCCGGAAGCACGGTAGTCACACCGCAACAAGTGTGACTATTAAGTTTCTCTTCAGACGAAAAAAACAGCATACAATCATCACAAAAGTATATCGTGCCATGATGCTTTGTTATTTGAGTACGAACAAGACGTGACAAATTTTTTATTAAAACATAGTGCGATTTGTTTCCCTTTTCAAGTAATAATAAATTGATCCTTGTTTTTCTTTTAAACTCAGATCTGTAAATTGGACCCACAATGCGATTACTTTTTAAGGAATATACATTTATGGATATATTTTGATTATTTTTTTCAAATGTTCTTATATCTGTGAAAGTAACAGGGAAGTTTAGACCATCAATATTCAATACGTCTTGAAAATTAGGATAGGACGATGGACGATCTCCGTTGCGTTTTGCAGGATACAGGGCTGCGACAACGCTCCATAAAAAACAAAAGCTATCTTTGTTTTGGATATTGATGCATGCTTTTTTCTTTTTTAAATATAATGGCAAATCCATATAACTAGAACCTGAACCACTTAAAGGATCGAATTTATTGATATTAATCTCTACATAAATGTTATTTAGAAAGGCCCACCCACTGTCACGGTCCTGAAATTCTTCAACTTTTTTACACAAGTTATTAACAACAGAGTCAAATATTTGGTTCCAGTTAAAGTTACGATGTATTGTTATATTCTTAGTGGCAAAAGATTTAACGTCTTGGGAATCATTTTTTAGTAAAATGAAATTAGCAAAATACTCAATATTTATCTTTAAACTTACGTATTTTTTTAACGACTTTTCGATAAGACTACATAATTTTCCACGTTTACTGTTTAAAAATATATCCGGTAAAGTTGACTCGTGTTCCACATTTGCTGGAATTCTAAATGATGCAATACGACCTTTAAATGCAGAGGTTACCTTAAGTACTCCGTCTTCTACCGGAACCGCACATTTGTTTTTGTGCGCATTACTCCTCAAGTGACCTATCCAATGCGTATTTTCCACGCGGGTACCACAAGCAGTACAAAAAGGCATGTTATCAATACACTTTAAGCTGAAATAACGTCTTTAGGTATTTTACTAGTAAACAATAACGTAGTACAGTTAACGGGAATTACACAATTTATGAATTATACAACAAACTATGGCTTATAAATTCTAAAAGAAGATTTAGGTTTAAGATTTAACAGAAAATTAACGAGAGTCTAACTCTTGATGTTCATATATGACTAAACTTAAAAGCCTATAGGAAAATGCAACAAAAAATATATTAGATGCTATTTATTTTAAATCATTCTCAGAATAGAACTAACTAACTTAAAACTAAGATTTAAAGTTTATTTTATTATTATAAAATATTGGCTCGCGGTCTTCAAACAATTTCTTCGTGGTCTTCATAAATTTTTGAAGATCCCGCCACTGCGATGTTTCGGTGTTAAGCTGAACCTTCAGCGTGTGCAGCGTCTTCTTGTAGCGATCCGCGGGCGGCGTCTTGAGCGCGTCCCTGGTGTTGTAAACACGCACCTCCACGTAATAAGCGCCCTCGAGCGGAACCGTTCGCCGCACGACACCGTTGGCCACCTTCGAGGTCAGGCTGCTGTCCAGCTGCTGACGACCGACTTTTAGTCGTTGAGAGTTTTCGATGGCGACACTTTCGTCTTCGTCGGATAGTAGCCCGAACAGATCCGTAGAACTCTTCGTTGGAGCTCTGAAAATTAAAACATTAAAAGCATTATTTACGACTTAAAATAGTGTACATGTATTAAAATATCAATTGTTTGTATTTTCCAAATCGGTATTTCTATCTAACCTAACTTATTAACTGCACTGCCTAGTTAGTTTATCTCTATTATGTGTCTAGTAAGTTGGCTGGTAGAAAATACCTATTAATTAGGTCCTCTGTTTAAATATAATTTATTAGGCAATAAAAAAGATCGAAAACAACATTTGTAGAAAAACATCAGATATGATATCTGCATAAAGCTTAACAAATTAATACTCACCGAGGTCTAGAAGCTACAGGTTTCTTTTTCAGCGCTGCTGGCTGCACAGTTTCACACTCAGAGTCTGATCTGTGAAATTAATAAGAAATAAATTAATAAACTTGCGTTATGAGGTTGCATTTTTTGATCACACATTTTTGCCTTAGCAAAGTAATTGCATGTAAAGATGTAGACATAATACTACAGAATATTTAATAATAAATACTCCTAAAAATTTTAGTAGTTACATTAAAATAATCATACTATGTTACAATAAAAATATCATACTATGTTAGTTACATTAAAATGATCATACTATATTACTTACCTTGATGAAGTTGGCGCAGTCTTCCTCTTCTTCGTATGTTTACGAGGGTTAGCGATGATGGAGGTGGAACTCCCACCGAATGTGGATTCAAACTCTGAGTCAGACCTGTAAAGATAATGACAATTCAAAGTCACATAATTTCCATCCTGTGCAATGAAAGTACACTCTGCAACGAATAGTAAACGAACAACAGTTTATAGTCAGCGTCAAAAATATGTATATACTTTGACAAACGCTGCAAAACATTAAAGTTAGTTTTAAATCTTCAGTGCTAATGTATTAAACTTTAAAGTAACATGATTTACATGATGTTTGGCTAACTATTAACTAAACTAACGAATCTCTCCATCAAATCTAAACATATCACAGTTAAAAATAGTCAAAATAAAAAATATACTCACATATTGAACACTCACAATTTACTCAAGATGTGACGTCACTGGAGCTAGTTCCTCCTTCTGAAGCACTTCGAAATACAGAATGAAGCTCATACTGCGAGCCCCCAAATTTAAAGGGAAAATATTGATAATTCAGCAATAAGGTTAGGCCCATCGCAAACGTTACGTACCGAGAAAACAATGCTCCTATGGAGTAGTGGCGTACCGGTAGTTCGGTACGCTATAACAGAGGTTGCATGTTCGATTCCCGCTCAATACAAAATATTTGTGTCATGAACATATATTTTTATGTAACATAATATTCGAAATTTATTGAAAAAATATTATCACTTTCTGCAGTCGATTTATACAGCTTGCGCATTGCGTTCACGCCGGGCCTAATGCTTATGCACACTCAGGTATTTACGAAAACTGGGGCGATGACGCGAATTCCTGTATGAAAATATACTACGGTGAAGACAAATTAAATATAATTACAAAATCACGATTTGATTTAAACTAAAACATAGTAAATATTGCATGATTTTGTGGGTATATTTAACATTTCAAAATATTTGACGTTGTTAGTTTTAAATTAAACTTGAAATGATAACATGATAATTATCTTGATTTACTTAATATAAAATATAAGACTAAGGTTGATTTGCACCAATTTACCTATGACCTTAACTATGACAATGACCAGTTTGTCCACACCAGGAGTTTGAGACAGATTTTTGACGATTTTTAAAGTTTAAATAAAATGGTGCAACTCAGCCTGATTGCAATTATTACGCTTCCGAAAGTTAGTTTTACAATGTTTTGGTTTGTTCTCATAATTCATTCGATTGATCATAATAATGAAGTACATAGTTAATAAACTTTACCTACGTAATTATTGGTAAATCAATATAATATGTTTTAGTACTGTAGTAGTAATGTTCTGAAGGTTGGTTGGAAGAGATCGCTTTTTAACGATACGACACCGTAACAACTTTTTTGGTGTGCAATAAAGAGTATATAAATTATCTATCTACATCTTAGGTTTGACTTCTTTGCCTTATAACTTTTGTTTGATAGTTGTTGGTATGTGGGAATAAAAACAGGTTTTTATCCCTCACTACAATAATTACCTAATTAATAAAGAGACAAAGCCATGGTATAATTGTTTACTCGTTAAAATATCATCAACTTAGCAACCGGATGTCGGACCATTTCAATAGATTTATAGTTGAATAATGCAATTTAACAATTTACATAATTCTTACATCACAGTGCAAGCTATAAAATCATATAAAGAAATGGATTTGTAATCATTTTTATAGCACGTCAGTATGGTTTGTATTTATAGCAATCAAAGAGCTCAAGCATTATGAGAATGTGACGTCAATACAACAGCATTGCAACATTGCGCTTTATGTTACAGTTTGACACAGCAAAAATGGTATGTTAGTCGACGTTCTGATAATAGTGTAAGAGCCAAGGTTCATTGCAGGGACGGCAAACCAAAGTAAATTTTAAAATGTGTCACATCATTTTTAATTTAACGTAACCAATACTTTATATTATATTACTAGCTTTTTTCTCTCATTTTATGTTTAAGATAAGTCATGTCGTCACTTATTTATTCTCAAAAAGATGGATTATGATGAAAGTATTGATAAAAATATGTGATGAATAATTGCATGATAAAAATAAATAAATTAGTATTTATATTTATTAAATAAACCCTAAGCTTTGAGATGAAAATGTATACTAGTCAACCTATGATGGATTAAATTAAAAGATTGCATACAGCTCCTTGACTATGACTTCATGTTACATGGAAGTTACGTTTGGTCCAAGTCATAAGAAATTAGGCAGATATGATTAATATTTTATTTAGTTGATATTCTTAACTTATTTTTTAGAACTACCAGTCAACCTATGATGGACTATATTGAATGATTGCATACTATTCTTTGACTATGACTTCAAGTTAGACCAAAGTATGTTTGGTCCAAGTTAAAAGAATCATAGACAGATATACAAAGACAAACTTATTATTTTTTGGTTGATATTATTATTTTATTTTGTTGAATTAATAAGTTAATGAGTTCCTTTTTGGAAAATCTTATCAATTTATAAGATAAATCATAAATATGCTATAACTATTAATGTATGGCTGAGAATTAATTAATAACCTGCATTCGTACGTACTATTAACATATTTAAATTTACAAATACTTAAAGTATTGTCTTAATACTCATTTGTTTACGATGCTCGCTAATTTTAATTATCAAAATCGCTACAGTTTATGCACTTGGACCGCAACAGTGCTGAAATTGCATATTCCGCCTTCAATAGTCAGTTGTGTCAATTTGTGTGAAAGTGTTAGTAGTGTATAGTGGGAGCCTAATTAATTCATAAGGAATATCTTTTAGGTTTTGTATTCTTGGATGTAACCTAACAGTAAGCTGCCATTGGTATAACATTTTACCTATGTTGGATGGAGAGACATGAGCCAAGCTGGTACAGAATATACATACATACTGTAATTCTGTGTGTTCTCTCGAGGCAATCGGCTCATCCACATGGTTGAACGGTTTACCCATGGTGCTACCGCTGTATAAGGGCATGCGTCATATTGGCCCATGAATACGAATCTTATAGAACTTATGAATTATTATTGACTCTCACTCAAGATATTATAGTGTGTAACTCAATCGGTTTATAATTCTCATATTTGAGGTTCTCGTATACATGGATGTAACCTAACAGTAAGCTGCTATTGGTATAACATTTTTACTCGTGTTGGATGGAGAGTCATGAGCCAAGCTGGTACAGAAAATTACATAAAAGTAAATTCTGTGTGTTCTCTCGAGGCAAGCTGCTCATCCGCATGGTTTTAAGGTTTACCTATGGTGCTACCGCTGTATAAGGGCATACGTCAAACTGACCCATGTATACAGATTTCTAAAAAGGAATTGTAAATTCCAATTGGGTTTGTTTTGTCATGTGATCGAAAGTGCGTGGACTCAAGGAAAAAGGTGATGTTGTGCTAGTAGCCGTGTGAAGGTAAGTCAAGTCTTTATGGAATATTCTATTCTGCATTACTACAGGCATGGTTTACTTACGATCGTGTTATTGGGCGATCTATCGCACAGAGTGAGGTCGCAACTGCGACCGACCGAATGTGAGATAGAACGCCCAATAACATACTACTGACAGGATCAAAAAAAAATCAAAAAAATCAAAAAATATTTATTACCCTTCACAATTTAGGTACACAATACAATATAAATTAAGCCAAGGATTTCTAACCTAAAGTGCGAGGGACTGGTGCCTGAAATAGGTTTCAAAAGAGAAACCTGTGCTACGAGTCACCAGGCCTCACCCCCGGAACGAATGGCGTTATATAAGGTAATAACATAGACGTGCATGCATTAAACTTACATAGCTTAACAGAGAAGACTGAAGTGTGAATGTGTGTGTCGTGTGTATGATGAGTGTGAGCGTATAGGTTGTGTGTGTACAGAAGAAGGTGAGTGTGCGAATGAATGCGAAGGTGTTTATCTATTTATCTATCTATATAAATAAAAATGAATTGATGTTCGTTAGTCTGATTAAAACTCGAGAACGGCTCGGCCGATGGAGCTGATTTTGGTTTTAAAAAGTTTGTCGTAGTCCAGGGTAGGTCTAAACGGTGAGCAAATAAGGAAAAATTGCGATGGCTTATTTATTGCCTTTAAGGCGGAACAGAGTTCGCGCAAAAGAAGGTGAGTGTGTGAATGAATGCGAAGGTGTTTATTAACAACTAGCGGCCGCCCGCGACTTCGTACGCGTGGATCCCGTTTTACCCCCTTCATCTATCTTACGCGGTTTAGATTTTTTCATACAAATGTTTTTTCCCGCTAACTCCCGTTCCCGTTGGCATTTCGCAATATCCTGTTGTAACTAAGCTTTAAGTTTACTAAGGGACCTGCATGCCAAATTTCAAGCGTCTAACTTAAGCGGTTTAGATTTTTCATACAAAAGGATTTTCCCGTTAATTCCTGTTCCTGTGGGAATTTCGGGAATTCCTTTCTTAGTGCACCTCTACGGTACCTAAGCTACGTCCCTTATAAATTTCAAGTGCCTACGTTCAGCCGTTTAGGCTGTGCGTGGGTATGTCAGTGAGTCAGTCATACAAAAGGAATTTCCCGCTAATTCCAGTTCCCGTGGGAATTTTGCAATATCCTGTTGTAACTAAGCTTTAAGTTTACTAAGGTACCTGCATGCCAAATTTTAAGCGTCTAACTTACGCGGTTTAGATTTTTTCATACAAATGTTTTTTCCCGCTAACTCCCGTTCCCGTGAGAATTTTGCAATATCCTGTTGTAACTAAGCTTTAAGTTTACTAAGGTACCTGCTTGCCAAATTTCAAGCGTCTAACTTAAGCGGTTTAGATTTTTCATACAAAAGGATTTTACCGCTAATGCCCGTTCCCGTGGGAATTCCTAAGTATCCTATAACCTGCCCAGGAGTATGAAGAATAACACAAGTAAACACGATTTTTGAGTCTGAGTTCTGTAGTGCTGATTTTGATTAATTTTTACCCGACTACGGCAAAGCAAAAGGAGGGTTATGATTTTGACAGGCTATGTATGTATGTATGTATGTATGTTCATGTGTACCCTCGTAACTTCTAAACTACTTATCAGAATTCGACAAATGACATATCATTAGAAGCGTCTTAATTGTCCGCTGGTTATAGGCTACATGGGGTTTCACAAAATCTAATGTGGCGCCCTCTAGCGGACAAAACATAGAGAGTAAAAAAATAAAGTTAAGATAAATATGCCGTGTTTGGTATCATTTGAAAGCGCTTTACTTGTACATTTTGAATATATATATATTACTAGCATTTGCTTGTGACTTTACCTGTATTCATGGGGTGATTGACTACTTCTTTACTACTTATTAGTTCATCAATTTAACTTTTGGTAATATTATGCGCCACAAATACACTTTATCACCAAAATAGTACAAATAATAAAAAGTAAAAAAACTAAAACCCAACTACGACAAAAAACGACGCTGAAAAAGTATAAAACAAGATTTTCAGAATACTGAACTGAACAAAGTTGCTAATATAGTTGCATAGTAATTTTCATGTTTGGAAAGGCGTAGTCACACGTTACATATACGAGTACCTACCTACCGTAGCACTTTGACAACGTGTGACTGCGGTTTTCCAAACATGAAAATTACTATGCAACTATATTAGCAACTTTGTTCAGTTCAGTATTCTGAAAATCTTGTTTTATACTTTTTCAGCGTCGTTTTTTGTCGTAGTTGGGTTTTAGTTTTGTCTAACTAAACTAGGAAAAAATACTTTTATCTAATAAAGTTTGCTTTTGTAGCAACTAGAACGAAATTTCAAATTTTAAGAAAATCGAATAATTGTAATTCAATCAAATGCGAAAACAAGAGATATAACTTTAATTTATGTGTTAATCACTTTTATTTACAAAGAACAATAAAGATAAACGTCAAAATACTTAAAATGAAACAGAAAGAAGCTTTAAAAATGAAGATTTTTTTGTTTTTCTTCTGTTTATATAGGAACTTTCACGTATTAGACTCCAAATGTCACCCATCATGTTTTCATTATATTGTCCTTGATAATGTTGTTCAAAATTCATCACATCTTGATGAAACCGTTCTCCTTGCTCTTCTGAATATGCCCCTAAGGCCCAGAACAGACGGTGAAACGCAACTGCAACGAAACTGAAACTGCTAGTTACTTTTGAGTTGCATCTAAGTTTCTGCCATAGCGTCCGTAGAGAGACCACACATGACGCGACCAGTTTGAAACTTTCAGTTTCAGTTTCATTCATCAGGAAGTTGCAGTTTCATTGCAGTTGCGTTTCACCGTCTGTTCTGGGCCTAAGTTATCTTTAAACTCTTCTAAGTGAGCATCTAGCATATGTACTTTAAGGGACATTCTGCAACCCATGAGTTTGAAACTAATAAGCATATTAGAAATTAGATCTTTATAGTTTGCAGCTTTTTTATAGCCAAGAAATCCATGGATTACTGCTTTAAGACTGAGCCACGATTGTTTTTCGTGGGCGTTCAGTTACTCTGAGAATTTTTCACTGGCCATTATTTTTTTAATTTATGGATAGACGAAAATACCAGCTTTAACTTTTTCATTGTAAAATGCACAAAAGCAAACTTTATTTGCTATGCATAGAGCCTCTGGGTACTTTTAGATGTAGACAATCAGAAAATATCAATTAAATAACAAACTCAAAAAAAAAGTTTTTTTTTGTTGACTTGTGTAAGGTGAGGGGGGCAAAGTGCGCCATACTTTTTGCATAGTTGACTTTAGTGCAATATAACTTGTGTTACTTAAGTTCACGAATGACACTTGTCGTACCAAAAGGATCTGTGATGTTTTACAACTACAACCAATTTCGTGCCATTGGAATCTGAACAGTAAAACAATGAATTTTAGCACAAAATTATAAAACATGAACCCTAGGCGCACTTTACCGACAAATCGGGGAAGTGCGCCTGGTATTAACAAAACGCAATAATAAAGCATTAGAATAAAAACAGACATATATTATTATAAGAAAACAAGCAACGAAACGCATAACACTTTGTTTTTTTTATAGCCACGTTCTAGAAGAATCTATGATTTTAAACCAAATTTCGGCTAAGTGCGCCATACTATCTCAAATCAGGGGATATAAACCTTTTTTCTTAATATTGATAATCGAGTGTCAAGTAGTTCATAGTTAACTACGGAAGTTCATAGTTCATAGTTAAAGTTCATAGTTTACTACGGAACCTTAAAAAGGATTTAAAATTAGTTAAATATTAAGTATAATAAGTATTTATTATAAATTCTTAACAATAAGTACTAGGTGACGAAAACAAAAAAAACATCATCTAAAATTTTGTTGTAAAAAATAATCAAAAATATTTACCAAGCAAGGCTTGTTACCCAGACAACAACTTAACAAGAGTGAAAGAGATCGAGTAAAATTAGTACATATTAACAAAGAGTAGGCGAATACCTAATGAACTTACGTTATGTTTTGGAAATGGCACTTGAGTTTTGGTACGTAACAAATTTCAGTCTGATTACCTAATTAAATACTATTTAAATATTTGTAAGTATTTTGAGTTGGCGGGTAAGTTGGCGTTGCAGGTGAGTTGGCGTGGCGGGTATGTTGGCGGGTGGGCTGGCGTGGCGGGTGAGTTGGCGTGGCGGGTAAATTTTGGTGGATAAGTTAGTGGGTAAGTTGACGGGTGGTGAGTAATGTCTACCCTTGCGAAACCGGGCGGGACGGGTCACTTGTCACTAATAAACGTGTATAATTTGAAATTCAGTTGCAAGATTAGACCCAACCATACAAACAAGTTAAATAAAAGCTTATAAAAAAAAGACACGTTTTAAAAGGTTGGTAACCTCTGGATTGCGGCGAAGTGCGCCATATCAAAAGTCAGTATGGCGCGCTTTCCCGACTATGCAAATTTGAGGTTAGAATATTTAACTTGCAATAAATATATAAATTTTACCAGATAGGAGTTATATAAAGTCAGAATCTTAAAGCAAAATATTTAAATTGTGCACTTATCTCACTCGTATGTTGGTAAACACTCACAGCCTTACTTATAAACGTTTATTAAAATTAAGACACAGTTTAACGGTCTATTAAATAATATCTTAACTTAAAAACGATAATTAGTGTTAACCAACGTCTTAGTGACTGCTTAAATAACTGTCAAGTTAAACAGCGTCGGACCCTTGTTTAAAGCCCTAATTACCAAAATGGCGGATCAAAAAGTTAACAGCTGATGCGTGACGTGCCATGCAACGCGCTGTGTTGCTGCGCTGCGCGAAGATACACACAAAAAATAGCATGAAACACATGGCAAAGGTTGACGCAAACATAATACAAAGTGAAAGTATAACAATAGATAGACATTACAACGGTTGGTGTTTCTTAATACCTACACAGTTAAAATAATTCAATGGACTAATAATACACCACATGTTACGTCGGCGAAACCCGAAACACTAAAAAGACTTGAGTTAAACATTCTGACAATAAAATCCTAAAGGCTTCCTAAGGGTGCATGTGCGTGAGAAACTAAAATTACCATGCCTTAAAATTGCGCTAAAAACTAACAAAGCATTTACATCTTAAGTTTGTACAAGAAGTATTACAATTATCTAGTGTATATTATTATAATTGGTACATAATTTTAATATGGCGTATGTGGGACATAGTCGCTACAGTACTTTTGTTTGTTTGTTGTTGTAGACTTGACAGTTGACTGACAGACAGCGTTTCATTTGACATAACTTTGACGTTTATTATTCTTAATTTTAGCATTGGCTTTCGGCATTTTGGCATTAGAACTGGTCTGAAGTTCGGTTCAGGTGGATTTAAAAAAGAAAAACTCTAATTAACAGTTGATTAGTTAAGTGACGCTTAAGCAGTGTTTATAAGTGAGAAATATTTAATTACTGATTAAGAAGTTAACGAGTCATTAGTTAATTAGTTGCTTAGACGTTGATTAGTTGATTTTTATAAGTAAGGCTGTCAATTTCTTGAGATTTAGGACGATGATTACCACATGGTCATCTCTCCTAAACACTTTGAATGACAGTGAAAATAAAATAGCGTGTGTCTCAAACTCACATGAGTAGAGCCAACTGTGACTATCACCAAGAACTATAATTTAGTATGTAGCATCGATGTAAGGTGTCACTACTAGTATCCAGTCGGTAGTTTTCGAGATATTTGTGGTAGGCGCACTTGCTCAGTAGGCGCACTTTGCCACCTTCACCTTAATTGTACCAAGTTTCGTTAAAATCCGTCGAGTAGTTTTTGTTTCTATAAGGAACATACAGACAGACAGACAGACAGACAGACAGACAGACAGACAGACAGACAGACAGACAGACAGACAGACAAAAATTTTACTGATTGCATTTTTGGCATCAGTATCGATCACTAATCACCCCCTGATAGTTATTTTGAAAATATATTTCATGTACAGAATTGACCTCTCTACAGATTTATTATAAGTATAGATAAGATTAAAGGGACAATTAGGCATGTCGGAGAACGGTCAGAAGGGGCAGGACATTATGTTTCACCAGGAAGTTAAATAAAACGATGTATAGTTTTAACACTATAGATTGTTGTATTTCGGTAAGAATACAATAATAACAATAATAATATTCGAGTTCAGCCGTTTAGGCTGTGCGTGGGTATGTCAGTGAGTCAGTCATACAAAAGGAATTTCCCGCTAATTCCAGTTCCCGTGGGAATTTTGCAATATCCTGTTGTAACTAAGCTTTAAGTTTACTAAGGTACCTGCATGCCAAATTTTAAGCGTCTAACTTACGCGGTTTAGATTTTTTCATACAAATGTTTTTTCCCGCTAACTCCCGTTCCCGTGAGAATTTTGCAATATCCTGTTGTAACTAAGCTTTAAGTTTACTAAGGTACCTGCTTGCCAAATTTCAAGCGTCTAACTTAAGCGGTTTAGATTTTTCATACAAAAGGATTTTACCGCTAATGCCCGTTCCCGTGGGAATTCCTAAGTATCCTATAACCTGCCCAGGAGTATGAAGAATAACACAAGTAAACACGATTTTTGAGTCTGAGTTCTGTAGTGCTGATTTTGATTAATTTTTACCCGACTACGGCAAAGCAAAAGGAGGGTTATGATTTTGACAGGCTATGTATGTATGTATGTATGTATGTTCATGTGTACCCTCGTAACTTCTAAACTACTTATCAGAATTCGACAAATGACATATCATTAGAAGCGTCTTAATTGTCCGCTGGTTATAGGCTACATGGGGTTTCACAAAATCTAATGTGGCGCCCTCTAGCGGACAAAACATAGAGAGTAAAAAAATAAAGTTAAGATAAATATGCCGTGTTTGGTATCATTTGAAAGCGCTTTACTTGTACATTTTGAATATATATATATTACTAGCATTTGCTTGTGACTTTACCTGTATTCATGGGGTGATTGACTACTTCTTTACTACTTATTAGTTCATCAATTTAACTTTTGGTAATATTATGCGCCACAAATACACTTTATCACCAAAATAGTACAAATAATAAAAAGTAAAAAAACTAAAACCCAACTACGACAAAAAACGACGCTGAAAAAGTATAAAACAAGATTTTCAGAATACTGAACTGAACAAAGTTGCTAATATAGTTGCATAGTAATTTTCATGTTTGGAAAGGCGTAGTCACACGTTACATATACGAGTACCTACCTACCGTAGCACTTTGACAACGTGTGACTGCGGTTTTCCAAACATGAAAATTACTATGCAACTATATTAGCAACTTTGTTCAGTTCAGTATTCTGAAAATCTTGTTTTATACTTTTTCAGCGTCGTTTTTTGTCGTAGTTGGGTTTTAGTTTTGTCTAACTAAACTAGGAAAAAATACTTTTATCTAATAAAGTTTGCTTTTGTAGCAACTAGAACGAAATTTCAAATTTTAAGAAAATCGAATAATTGTAATTCAATCAAATGCGAAAACAAGAGATATAACTTTAATTTATGTGTTAATCACTTTTATTTACAAAGAACAATAAAGATAAACGTCAAAATACTTAAAATGAAACAGAAAGAAGCTTTAAAAATGAAGATTTTTTTGTTTTTCTTCTGTTTATATAGGAACTTTCACGTATTAGACTCCAAATGTCACCCATCATGTTTTCATTATATTGTCCTTGATAATGTTGTTCAAAATTCATCACATCTTGATGAAACCGTTCTCCTTGCTCTTCTGAATATGCCCCTAAGGCCCAGAACAGACGGTGAAACGCAACTGCAACGAAACTGAAACTGCTAGTTACTTTTGAGTTGCATCTAAGTTTCTGCCATAGCGTCCGTAGAGAGACCACACATGACGCGACCAGTTTGAAACTTTCAGTTTCAGTTTCATTCATCAGGAAGTTGCAGTTTCATTGCAGTTGCGTTTCACCGTCTGTTCTGGGCCTAAGTTATCTTTAAACTCTTCTAAGTGAGCATCTAGCATATGTACTTTAAGGGACATTCTGCAACCCATGAGTTTGAAACTAATAAGCATATTAGAAATTAGATCTTTATAGTTTGCAGCTTTTTTATAGCCAAGAAATCCATGGATTACTGCTTTAAGACTGAGCCACGATTGTTTTTCGTGGGCGTTCAGTTACTCTGAGAATTTTTCACTGGCCATTATTTTTTTAATTTATGGATAGACGAAAATACCAGCTTTAACTTTTTCATTGTAAAATGCACAAAAGCAAACTTTATTTGCTATGCATAGAGCCTCTGGGTACTTTTAGATGTAGACAATCAGAAAATATCAATTAAATAACAAACTCAAAAAAAAAGTTTTTTTTTGTTGACTTGTGTAAGGTGAGGGGGGCAAAGTGCGCCATACTTTTTGCATAGTTGACTTTAGTGCAATATAACTTGTGTTACTTAAGTTCACGAATGACACTTGTCGTACCAAAAGGATCTGTGATGTTTTACAACTACAACCAATTTCGTGCCATTGGAATCTGAACAGTAAAACAATGAATTTTAGCACAAAATTATAAAACATGAACCCTAGGCGCACTTTACCGACAAATCGGGGAAGTGCGCCTGGTATTAACAAAACGCAATAATAAAGCATTAGAATAAAAACAGACATATATTATTATAAGAAAACAAGCAACGAAACGCATAACACTTTGTTTTTTTTATAGCCACGTTCTAGAAGAATCTATGATTTTAAACCAAATTTCGGCTAAGTGCGCCATACTATCTCAAATCAGGGGATATAAACCTTTTTTCTTAATATTGATAATCGAGTGTCAAGTAGTTCATAGTTAACTACGGAAGTTCATAGTTCATAGTTAAAGTTCATAGTTTACTACGGAACCTTAAAAAGGATTTAAAATTAGTTAAATATTAAGTATAATAAGTATTTATTATAAATTCTTAACAATAAGTACTAGGTGACGAAAACAAAAAAAACATCATCTAAAATTTTGTTGTAAAAAATAATCAAAAATATTTACCAAGCAAGGCTTGTTACCCAGACAACAACTTAACAAGAGTGAAAGAGATCGAGTAAAATTAGTACATATTAACAAAGAGTAGGCGAATACCTAATGAACTTACGTTATGTTTTGGAAATGGCACTTGAGTTTTGGTACGTAACAAATTTCAGTCTGATTACCTAATTAAATACTATTTAAATATTTGTAAGTATTTTGAGTTGGCGGGTAAGTTGGCGTTGCAGGTGAGTTGGCGTGGCGGGTATGTTGGCGGGTGGGCTGGCGTGGCGGGTGAGTTGGCGTGGCGGGTAAATTTTGGTGGATAAGTTAGTGGGTAAGTTGACGGGTGGTGAGTAATGTCTACCCTTGCGAAACCGGGCGGGACGGGTCACTTGTCACTAATAAACGTGTATAATTTGAAATTCAGTTGCAAGATTAGACCCAACCATACAAACAAGTTAAATAAAAGCTTATAAAAAAAAGACACGTTTTAAAAGGTTGGTAACCTCTGGATTGCGGCGAAGTGCGCCATATCAAAAGTCAGTATGGCGCGCTTTCCCGACTATGCAAATTTGAGGTTAGAATATTTAACTTGCAATAAATATATAAATTTTACCAGATAGGAGTTATATAAAGTCAGAATCTTAAAGCAAAATATTTAAATTGTGCACTTATCTCACTCGTATGTTGGTAAACACTCACAGCCTTACTTATAAACGTTTATTAAAATTAAGACACAGTTTAACGGTCTATTAAATAATATCTTAACTTAAAAACGATAATTAGTGTTAACCAACGTCTTAGTGACTGCTTAAATAACTGTCAAGTTAAACAGCGTCGGACCCTTGTTTAAAGCCCTAATTACCAAAATGGCGGATCAAAAAGTTAACAGCTGATGCGTGACGTGCCATGCAACGCGCTGTGTTGCTGCGCTGCGCGAAGATACACACAAAAAATAGCATGAAACACATGGCAAAGGTTGACGCAAACATAATACAAAGTGAAAGTATAACAATAGATAGACATTACAACGGTTGGTGTTTCTTAATACCTACACAGTTAAAATAATTCAATGGACTAATAATACACCACATGTTACGTCGGCGAAACCCGAAACACTAAAAAGACTTGAGTTAAACATTCTGACAATAAAATCCTAAAGGCTTCCTAAGGGTGCATGTGCGTGAGAAACTAAAATTACCATGCCTTAAAATTGCGCTAAAAACTAACAAAGCATTTACATCTTAAGTTTGTACAAGAAGTATTACAATTATCTAGTGTATATTATTATAATTGGTACATAATTTTAATATGGCGTATGTGGGACATAGTCGCTACAGTACTTTTGTTTGTTTGTTGTTGTAGACTTGACAGTTGACTGACAGACAGCGTTTCATTTGACATAACTTTGACGTTTATTATTCTTAATTTTAGCATTGGCTTTCGGCATTTTGGCATTAGAACTGGTCTGAAGTTCGGTTCAGGTGGATTTAAAAAAGAAAAACTCTAATTAACAGTTGATTAGTTAAGTGACGCTTAAGCAGTGTTTATAAGTGAGAAATATTTAATTACTGATTAAGAAGTTAACGAGTCATTAGTTAATTAGTTGCTTAGACGTTGATTAGTTGATTTTTATAAGTAAGGCTGTCAATTTCTTGAGATTTAGGACGATGATTACCACATGGTCATCTCTCCTAAACACTTTGAATGACAGTGAAAATAAAATAGCGTGTGTCTCAAACTCACATGAGTAGAGCCAACTGTGACTATCACCAAGAACTATAATTTAGTATGTAGCATCGATGTAAGGTGTCACTACTAGTATCCAGTCGGTAGTTTTCGAGATATTTGTGGTAGGCGCACTTGCTCAGTAGGCGCACTTTGCCACCTTCACCTTAATTGTACCAAGTTTCGTTAAAATCCGTCGAGTAGTTTTTGTTTCTATAAGGAACATACAGACAGACAGACAGACAGACAGACAGACAGACAGACAGACAGACAGACAGACAGACAGACAGACAAAAATTTTACTGATTGCATTTTTGGCATCAGTATCGATCACTAATCACCCCCTGATAGTTATTTTGAAAATATATTTCATGTACAGAATTGACCTCTCTACAGATTTATTATAAGTATAGATAAGATTAAAGGGACAATTAGGCATGTCGGAGAACGGTCAGAAGGGGCAGGACATTATGTTTCACCAGGAAGTTAAATAAAACGATGTATAGTTTTAACACTATAGATTGTTGTATTTCGGTAAGAATACAATAATAACAATAATAATATTCGAGCAGTCTCACACACAGGACCGAGACAACAATACCGAGCGGCGGGTGAGGCCAGAATGCCACGACTACGGTCGTGCTCGTTCTTTTATACAGCCATCCCCACCCAAACCGGCTAGCAGGTAGCGCCCGACCTGTCTCGGTACGGTCAATACAACTCCTTTTACTTATTGCAAACTATTTTATAACATAACTAGACATTTACAATAAATCAAATTATAATTTATTACATTTAAAATTAATGTTGTTATTATTATTTGGTTTTATTAAAATGATTACTAAGTAATTACATGACAATCAATATTCTACGACACGGCCTTCCTGACGTTTCACACGTCCTCGGGTGATGAGTACTCTTGAGAATCATCTGCAAATGAGATAAAATTTATGGATTATATTGCTCGGCCAAACCTGACTTCAAAAATGAGGGTACTTTCTACTCAAGAGTTTTTATACTACTTACTCAAAGGGTTCATACTACTCAAAGGGTACATACTACTCAAAGGGTTCATACTACTCAAAGGGTTCATACTACTCAAAGGGTTCATACTACTCAAAGGGTTCATACTAAAATGGTTTATACTACTCAAAGATTTTATACTACTCGAAGATTTTATAAATGATCAACACAAAGGAAATGCTTCAATAAAACTAAAATTGTATTTTATATCTTCTATACACAAAATTGACACAAGTTACCGAATACCTAGCGCAGGTTGCCCAACCCGGTGTTACCCGAGGCAGCCACCGCCACCCAAGGCAGCCTCCGCTCCACACAGGAGCCCCCGCTCCACACAGGAGCTCCGCTCCACACGGGAGCCCGTCATAGTTATAAGTCATCTCCACACAGGAGCCAGTTGTAGTCATAAGTCACCTCCACACAGGAGCCAGTCACAGTCATAAGTCACCTCCACACAGGAGCGCCCCACACAGGAGCCCCGCCCCACACAGGAGCCCCGCTCCACACAGGAGCGCTCCACACAGGAGCCTAATCATAGTCATAAGTCACCTCCACACAGGAGCGCCCCACACAGGAGCCCCGCCCCACACAGGGGCCCCGCTCCACACAGGAGCCTAATCATAGTCATAAGTCATCTCCACACAGGAGCGCCCCACACAGGAGCCCCGCCCCACACAAGGGCCCCGCTCCACACAGGAGCGCTCCACACAGGAGCCAGTCATAGTCATAAGTCGTGCAGGATCATTATCCACGATGGTAGATAAGACCCCCACAGCCCTCCCAGTCATAGTCGCAAGTCATGAGTCTTGTATAAGTCATAAGTCACTTATTCCACTAACAAAATACATTGTGCGGGATCATTATCCACAATGGTAGATAAGACCCTCACAGCTCTCCCATGCTAGCCCAGATCGTCACCCAATAGAGCAGGTGAGACTTCAGCAATAATCAACATCAGTTTGACGTGATAAGGTATTTTCAGACTAGGTTTTAAAGGTATTGCCCGGAAAGCTCTATAACTGTGCTTTATTACATTTGAATTAAATTACCAACGTATGAGACTATTACATTGTATACAAATTTTAAAAGTACAGTTTTTTTTTTTACTTTTTGTTAATTAAAATGTATTATACAGTGAATGACTTTTTAAGTAATAGAATGATGTGACATCGGTAATGAAACTTAATTTGACATTTACAATTAATTTGAGTCTAAAACTAAATGTAGCAATAATAATTAACATAACTTTTGTATTATTATTATGCTGCTGTTATGTATAAGAGCTGTGGTTTTCTGAATAAAGAAAAATTAAATAAAAAAATAAAACTAAGGACAAGAACTTTTGTACGTCGCATGCGACAGAATATGCTGGAATTAACTAAATTAACACCAATCTGTAAGCATGTTCCTGCAAATAAATGATTTTATTTATTATTTTATTATGTGATACTCGGTATTTACTACTCGGTCGGTACTAAATTCATTTATTTTTGCAAATTAACCCTACCACTGCTTCGGGACAATAAATGGGCCAGTGCTGAGAAGAAGCAGCGCAAGAAACTCAGTCACTATTGTCAGCCTCCTTTTCAAGGTTTTACAGTCTTTAAAATATACAAATTATAGTTATAAGTATTGATGCGAGCTAGGTAGTTAAACATTCCAAACATTTTTATCTTTTATATAATCATCAACTTTATAGTAGCCCTATTTCATTAAGGTGCTTTTGATATGTGCTTTAAATTTATGAATGGGCAATTCTACAACAGTTTGTGGTAATTTATTGAAAAGTTTAATACATTTCCCCATAAATGAATTACCAATCTTGTGCAGTCTGAAATTTGGAACGGCGAGTTTATTTTTGTTTCTTGTATTGAACTTGTGTAAATCACTCTTTCTAGTAAATTGCTCTATATTTTTGCGAACATATAAAAGGTTTTCATAAATGAACTGTGAAGCTACTGTCAGTATATTAATCTCCTTAAAGAATTCTATCAAGGAAAATCGGGGTCCAAGGTTATAAATGGCCCGCACTGCTCTCTTCTGCAGAACAAACACAGTTTCAATGTCCGCAGCTGAGCCCCACAACAATATGCCGTATGACAAATAAACTAGCCTTGCCTTTTCAATGTCACTTAATTGCCTTATCTTTCTCACTGCAAAAGCAGCTGAACTGAGCCTTGCTGACAAGGTTTCAATATGAGGACCCCACTGAAGTTTAGAGTCTAAAGTGATTCCCAAGACTACATTTTGTAATTTGGTGTCACGAAGCAAATCGAAAGTAGCTGGTAAATGCTATGCCATCATAGAATGTGCGGTAGCCAAGTTGAAAAAAAAAAAGAAAAAAAAGACAAATGACACGGTCCTCTATTTCAAGCAACTTATGTGCTTTCAGAAATGAGGAAACTTAACTTTTAGTACTACTAGATATTCTTTCTACAACTAGTTTCCTATACTCTATCCACTCTTTAAAATAAAAGCCATCCAAGTAGATGTCTAGTGATACTAACTAGTAACCATAGCTATCTATTAGAAACTACCTAGCTTTTAGAAATCCAATCATTACTATTCACAATTCCTAATAATTGCTACATTGAAGTCACTAAGGCCATGTGGTACATCATCATTACCAAAAATTACTTTAAAAAATCGAATGAGTCCCAGGTATCACAATTGCGGTCCACATTTTGATACCCTACCTCGGGAGCCTAAGTCAACCAATGACTTCATACTCTTAGCTACACACGGCCAGATCCTACTGCACCACCCAGAACTATCGCACTACCTAATTCCCAGGGACTACTCAGATACCGGTTTCTAATAGGATACGGCTACAATATTCCGGATCCGACCTAACAATTGAGAAAACTGCTTGCAGTTAACGAGATGGGATATTAAATAATGTAGTATTTTCTAAAATCGACACTTAACATTTAAGAACATAGAAGGAGCCAGGGCTATGTAACACTTCAATAATATTAGTCACTAATAAATTCGTAGGACACTCGAGTATCTCCATTTCCCACACTAATTACCATTACTGAAACTGTACCATTAAGTACTAGATATCACAACGCTGTGTGCATCACCCATCGACTACACACTACGATTTACGGCTCAAAAGCAAATTCGAGTTCCCATTACAGAAAAATCATCATCACCGCTACTGTGAACAGCATGTACCTCGACTTCAACTTTAGACTGGTACAAAACCCTATGGCATTCTTCTCAATTGATCATGAATAGGTAAGCAAGTGCAAAGTGGCAAAGCTGCTACTTTCCCGAGATAAAATCTTATTTTAAGCCTACCGCCCGTATTCTATTACACGAGTACCTACTACAAGGTAAACCGATAATGAATTCAGGAAGTCTATTTAAGCGATTCTAATAGTTTCAGTCTATTTACATCCGTCACGATAATATTCAGATCAGTGGTGAACCGTGATAGGTTCAAATAGTTTACAATAACATTTTTCACTCAATGCACGTGACGTAATTTATTGCATGTTCATAATGGCGCACTTTTTTTTATACTATTTGTACCACTGAGCCAAACTAAAAATTGTTTTGAGTTAAGATTAAATTATCACTTATGATTGGATGTAATACTAATTTGCAAACTACTACCTTTAACCATAATTATGGTAAAACATGAATATTCATCAACTGAAAATTACCTTGTCTTATAAAACCTACTATAACGAAAATAAAAGATAAAAGTCAAAAAGTACAAGTGCATTTTAGTCAAATATAAAGAAAGCATCATGAATAGTAGGTATGCAAGTGCCACAACTCTGAAAGCCATCCCTGTGACTATAGATTTCAAAATAATGTAATCATCCCTGTGATTTCGAACATGGTGATAGTCAATTGAAAAAAAATAATAACACGGGCCTTCTATTTCTGCATTTCGGTGTTTGAAGGGCTCCAGAACAGCCGATAAATGACTTAGCGGAGTAACATTGACGTGAGGGTTGTTAGAAATATTTTAAAAACATGGCCATAATGTTCCTTGAGTTTTTGCCTGTACGGCAGAAAGGAGAAAAAAAAAAAAATTTGAAGTGGGCTGGCCTTCTTTATCCCGCTTCTGATGTCGGAGAACGGTCAGAAGGGGCAGGACATTATGTTTCACCAGGAAGTTAAATAAAACGATGTATAGTTTTAACACTATAGATTGTTGTATTTCGGTAAGAATACAATAATAACAATAATAATATTCGAGCAGTCTCACACACAGGACCGAGACAACAATACCGAGCGGCGGGTGAGGCCAGAATGCCACGACTACGGTCGTGCTCGTTCTTTTATACAGCCATCCCCACCCAAACCGGCTAGCAGGTAGCGCCCGACCTGTCTCGGTACGGTCAATACAACTCCTTTTACTTATTGCAAACTATTTTATAACATAACTAGACATTTACAATAAATCAAATTATAATTTATTACATTTAAAATTAATGTTGTTATTATTATTTGGTTTTATTAAAATGATTACTAAGTAATTACATGACAATCAATATTCTACGACAGGCATATAAACGAATACACATAGTACGGGATGTTTGGGAATCATCTTAGGGGGCGAATTAGTTGTTCTGTGGCTTCATAATCCAGTGTTTTCAGGTGCTGTATGACTTTTTGTTTGCAGCTAGAAGTGGTCAGAGAGTAAATATGAATTCTTGTGTTAATTTTGTTATAGAGGAAGGGGCCTAAGAAGCAGAAGAATTTTGTTGCAAGTGTAGTTTTTAAGAGCGGAACTATACAGACTGTACCTTTCCTGCGCTTGTCATTTACTAGGTCGGGGTTATAAGGTGTCTGCTTGTGTTGTTTTATTATGACGCGAAGCACGAAGGTTTGCCTGACCGTGAGAACATCCCAGACCCTATATAGCTCGGCAGTAGGGAATCGGAAAGGGAGACCGGCAGAAACCTTAAGGAGAACACGTTGGGCTCTTTCAACAGGTAAGATGTGCGATTTAGCAACACCACCCCATACTGTAATACAGTATTCCAGCAGTGAGTGCGCCAAGGCAAAATAAACGGTTTTAATGATTGGACGATCAGCTACGTGTCTCAGTGTTCTGAAGATGTAAATGAGTTTGCGTAATCTGGAAGCGAGTAGGTCGAGATGCGGCTTAAACGTCAGAGTTTGATCCAAAACTATTCCCAGGTACTTAAACTGGTCGGTTCTCTCTAGTGTGGGACACGGGCAAGGCTCGGCGGAAGCTTGGGGACCGCATCGGTGGGCCTTGATGTTGAGCGTTATTGGTGGGGAAAGATTTGTTTTGGTAGAGAAGGCGACATATTTTGTTTTGGAGGTGTTGAGTGTTAGGACGTTACAATTAAGCCATTCAGTAACCCCATTGAAACCCAACTGAGCAAGTTCAAAAACGTCCTCCCAGGTGTCGCCCTGAAAGAAAAGGGCAGTGTCATCGGCAAATGTGAAAACCCTACCTCCCAGGAGCTGCATTTGACATAGATCATTGATATAAGTCAGGAAAAGGGTAGGGCCGATTATACTGCCCTGGGGGACACCGTAAGTGACTCCAGTCTCTCCACTCACCCAGTTGTCTATTTTGACTCTCTGGAGCCTATTGGAAAGGTAGTCTTCAAAGAGCTTTAAGGGAAGGCCTCTGATACCGTACGCTTCTAGTTTGTATAACAGGCGAGATATTGGGACCGTATCAAAGGCCTTAGCCAAGTCAAGGAAGAGCACAAGGCATTTCCTTCTATTGTCAAGAGCAGTGGTGATGGAGTGGACAAGTTCATGGACCGCATCGTTAGTGGACTTTCCTCTGCGGAAGCCAAATTGTGCTGGAGAGAGAAGGTCATATTTTTCAAGGTAGGAGACAAGCCTATTATTCATTAGTCGCTCAATGATTTTGGAAAGAGATGGTAAGATAGCTATGGGTCTGTAATTGTCGACTAAACTCTTGTCACCGCTCTTGTATATGGGTTTAATTTGTGCCAGTTTGAGGGAACTCGGAAACACGCCATTAGAAATGGCCAGGTTAATGATGTGGGCGATGGGAGCCGCCAGTAACCCCGCGTATCTTTTTATGACTGTGGTAGATATTTGGTCAACTCCGACCGCGCACCCATCCCTGAGTCCGGCCACAATCTGAAATACTTCGAGATCATCAGTCTGGGCTATTGCGAGTGAACCGCTAGGTGAAGTACGACTACGTAAGAGTGCCTTGCAAGAGCAGTCAAGTCGAGTGCAAATGGGTATTTTTTCAGCCAAATTCTGACCGACACTAGCAAAATGCATATTGACCTCATTTATACTCTGAGCAGGGGAATGCGTGGATAGAAGACTAGGTGAATTATCAGCGCCACGTTTTATGCCGCTGATAGACTTGATAACTTCCCACAATTGTTTTTTGTTGTTTTTTGTCCTGTAGATTTCATCCTTTTCATGTTTTCTTTTGGCTTTATTAAGTTGAGCTTTACAAAAATTTCGGTAGCGTTTATATGTGAGTTTAAGAGCATCATTATTAGGATCTATTTTAGTCTTTTTTAGTAGGTTATCCCTGTGTCTCATACAGCGGAGAAGACCTGTTGTTATCCAGGGCTTCGAGAATGTCTTTCTCTTTGGGGTTTTAACCTGGATAGTACTATCCTTTATGGCTTTAGAGAGATAAGACACAAGTATATCAGTTGCAAGGTTAGTGTCCGTGCAATCAAGTACAGGTTGAAAGTCAATTTTTGAAATGGATTTGTCTAGGTTATCAAAGTCAACCCGTTGGGCAACGCGGATTCTAGTCAAGAGTTGGGATTTTAGGGACATACTAACGGCAACCGATTCGTGGTCAGTGATGGAAGTCTGGAACAGGGAGCAAGTGGATTCAAGGTTCGATTTAATGATAATGTGATCCAGACAGGTGCGGCCGTGTGTGGGTTCGGTGAATCCGGGAAACAAAGAATGACTGGCCAGGAGGCTAAGATAGTCATGAGAACGGGTGTCAGAACCGTTCGGGTGAATATCAATATTTATATCTCCACACAACACTATCCTTCTAAATTTATTAAGGCTTGACAAGACAGTATCCATGGAGGTAATAAAGTTAGATGTGTTGGAGTTGCTGGGCGGCCGGTAGATACCAATGACACTTGTTTCATTATTAATATTGAGTAACAAACAGTTAGCATCTACTACTAGTGGTTCCTCTGCTATAGCATTTAAATGCTTATTATAGTAGATAACTACGCCTTCATTTTGAGACATGTGTCGGGTAGTAGTCACGTAAGAGTAGTTTTCTAACTCCGGTATATATTTGGCTTTTTGTAGCCAGCATTCAGATAGGACAATAATATCCCATGCTACCTTTGACCTTTGCAGCAGTGTAGTTAAGTTGGCCATGTTACAATTTATACTACGTATATTTTGCGTTAATATTTTAATACAGCGGTTTGTCGGTTGAATGTATTTATTTACATCGTCCACCTCGCAGCAGATCACCTTACTTAAAGACAGAGAATCCAGGTCCTGGTTCATTGCTTCTAAATTTTGCATTATTCTTATATTATCTGATGAATAAAACCGATAAACAAAATATGATTGTCACATACTCGTGACATGAGGTAGGTGGGGGATATAAGAAGCAATGAAACATAGTCCGGATCCTATTAAGTGTCTTAGTGCACATGAGTATTATGAATATTGTGTGTAGTGTGTGTGTAGAAAGCGAGTGACGTCGTAGTGTTGTGTATTTGTTATTATTATTATGGAGTAAGAATAATGTGACTGTGGAGTAGTACAGTAAGTGTGCGTAATATTGTGTTTGAAAGTGTGAGTGTAAGTACGTGTTTGGTCTAATTGTAGTTTCTCTGTTAAGGTAAGAAGAGCAAAAAAATAAAAAAATAATGGGAAAATCTCTAAGATGAAATAACAACTTAGTATAGGAACGGAAGTAATCTATGTCATAAGACCATGCCGTGTCTATAAGTAAACACAGGACAATAGCTAGTCTTAAGGATCAGAGGTGAGAGTGCTTTTTAAAAGTAATGTACGGCACCAGCAGATATCGATTTATTACATAACCGAAACCAATAATTCCACAAATCAAATTAACGTAATAAAGAAATATGCCTATGGCAGAAAAAAAAGGATCAAGGTCACAAATATCACAGTCCCTGAACCGAGAGAACGTCCGTCACAGCCAAGCGCTCGAGCAAAAGTGTCGCGGTGCGCCGGCGGCCGGTTTCTCGTGCCTTCCCACTCTAACACGAATCGAACGATATGACGTCACGCTGACGTAGCGGGTGTTATTTCTAAGACGGCCGTTCCTGATCGTGCGGCGTCCTCGACCGCTGCCTGCTCCCCATCAGCCACGGCTTCTTCCGCGCGCAGCATAACCTCGCCGACGTTTGAAAACTGGTCTGCGCAGTTCGGACCCGCCAAAGGCTGGTCATCGCAGCGCTGGTCCACAGGAAGCTGATGCTCGGAGCCCTGAGGTGCAGCTTGAGGCTGACCCTCACCAGGTTGGTTCACCCATGTTACATGGTTATCATAAATGTGGGAAATAAATGACTATAGTCCTACGAATAATATTATCCGTAGATTAGTAATAACAGTAAGCACAAAAGAGGCCCAAAGTTTGCATAATGTGCTTTCTAACCCGTCGCCGTCAGCAGAGGCCATATTTGCATGCCAACACTACGCCTTGGGTATTAAAAACCCGCGGCGTCTGCCTGGACAGAGCCAGAAACTGACAGAGGCCGTATTTGCATGTCAAAATCAACACTACGCATCAGGTATTAAAAACCATCAACGTCTGCCTGGACAGAGCCAGAAACTGACAGAGGCCGTATTTGCATGTCAAAATCAACACTACGCATCAGGTATTAAAAACCATCAACGTCTGCCTGGACAAAGCCAGAAACTGACAGAGGCCGTATTTGCATGTCAAAATCAACACTACGCTTCAGGTATTAAAAACCAGTCAGCGTCTGCCTGGACAAAACCAGAAACTGACAGAGGCCGTATTTGCATGTCAAAGTCAACACTACGCTTCAGGTATTAAAAACCAGTCAGCGTCTGCCTGGACAAAGCCAGAAACTGACAGAGGCCGTATTTGCATGTCAAAATCAACACTACGCTTCAGGTATTAAAAACCAGTCAGCGTCTGCCTGGACAAAGCCAGAAACTGACAGAGGCCGTATTTGCATGTCAAAGTCAACACTACGCTTCAGGTATTAAAAACCAGTCAGCGTCTGCCTGGACAAAGCCAGAAACTGACAGAGGCCGTATTTGCATGTCAAAGTCAACACTACGCTTCAGGTATTAAAAACCAGTCAGCGTCTGCCTGGACAAAGCCAGAAACTGACAGAGGCCGTATTTGCATGTCAAAGTCAACACTACGCTTTAGGTATTAAAAACCAGTCAGCGTCTGCCTGGACAAAGCCAGAAACTGACAGAGGCCGTATTTGCATGTCAAGTGAAGATTCGCCATCCTCCAAGAATGCTCTGCAAACCCCTGGAGTCCACTCGCCGCGCCACGAGCCCGTGGGCTCGGCGGCCTCCTGGGTTTTTCGATGCAGAACCCAGCCAGCAACTCCAAGTCATAGCGGTGATGCGCCAGCGCCCGTTTAAACTTGTATGGGCAGCACGTTCACTTCAAAATACACGCTCGGCCTTCCTCTGCACATCAAATATCAAAAATTATGCACATATTCGTCAGGGTCGTCTTCTTCGATGTTCGCTCGCGAACCGAACATTGCTCGTTCGTTCGCCGAACGCTCGCCACTCCCTCCGGTCACGCCACCCGCGGGCAATGTCCGTGAGTATACAAGGGTAGATAAGAAAAGAAAGACAAAAGTTACAGGACCTTGTTTGTAGCAAACCAGACAAAGCACCAATATTCCTGTTCACTACGTCCTCCCTGGTAGTTGCTGCTCCTGCTCCACGCCCCCGGGGCCACCGCATACACAGGAATGCACCTCTCGAAATCCAGCAAAGGCAGCGCACGACACTCAGGGTCAGGGCGCGATATTGTCAAACCACACATGTAATGCAATAAATGATTTGATTTGATTTGGAGTCGACGGTAGTACCTACTACTGACGAAGACGTGGGGAGGTTACCCACTACATAATTATTTTGTTTGGTCAAACCAAAATTTTCACCAAGACATGGTCTTGTGATCCATCACGAAAACTACAAGAACCATCGAGTTGCTTAAAAGATTTTGAAAAGTCGTCACGTAGGTACGAAGTTGATTCGACCTCCTGACTTCCGATTCCTCGCATCACACGATAAGTCGGGATTCTATTAAAATAAAATTAAAACGCTTCAAAACTGATTAGGACATTAACGAAATGTCCGACCCGCTGTCAATCAAAATATTAACGGGTACTTTTTACACTAATATTGCGGGTATTATGCCACTGAGCTGGGATTCGACTCTAAGCAAAAACACACTTGAAGACCGCCTCCCACTCGAATCCCCCAACGCTGCTTTTGAAAGCAAGAATCGACAAAATGACCAATACTAAACGTGCAATATTTATTACTACGCTTGTTCTTACTCGGACACTGAATGGATCGCTCCGAACTAGTACCTACAATTGGTCAAATGTAGTTAGGTAGTTCATTTTAGTGCACTGATTTTTTTAATCACATCGAACGAAAAACGTCTTTATTACTATCACCTTTAAGTACAATGTCGCAAAATACTCGCAACACACTCACAGAGCCGAATCCATCTCGCACGCGCGCGCTTGTCACCAATTTAACGTCTCGTTCACACCTATTTATTCGTGATCGGCTGTATTAAAGTGAACTAAAGGAATTGCTTCCTATTAGTACATAGTACATGTACTACACAAGCCTATTTATTACTCCTCCCATCATCCGGTGTCGACGGTGACGGTTTCGCAGTCGCGTCGCGCTGTAGGACCGCACTCTCCGTATTTAGTTTCCTTTGGGCAGTGCCACCCTTTTTATTGCCCATACTGCCGCAAATGAGACACGTAACGATTCCATCACAAACAAGCTCCAGAAAAACATTGGACGGTGTCACTTACAGTTGCAATCCACCCTCAAACGAGTCAATTCGCGACGAAATTTTCCCAAACACATCGTCGCGCGAGCTATGGCGGCGGCCGTACGAACTGTCACAGCGCCTACAAAAATCACTATGAGGGCTACGTGAATATTCACGATTCCCAATAGGACTACGACGCGGAGTGCGTACACATCGCCTAGGTGACCTACCTCGATACTCAATACTCAATCGATGCACACGTTCATTTAACGGCGGCATTCGATATTCGAACAAACCCGACGTTTAACTAACTTTTATCACGACACTGTCTACGAGAATAATCACGTTCTTTTTTTTAATCTAGACGAACGCCTGGTCATCTTAACTTTTAACACTGCACTGATAATCACAAACTAAGGCAAAAATAGATGGCAAAAACGGTTAGAACGCGTGGTCAATCCCACTTCTGATCTTAAGGATCAGAGGTGAGAGTGCTTTTTAAAAGTAATGTACGGCACCAGCAGATATCGATTTATTACATAACCGAAACCAATAATTCCACAAATCAAATTAACGTAATAAAGAAATATGCCTATGGCAGAAAAAAAAGGATCAAGGTCACAAATATCACAGTCCCTGAACCGAGAGAACGTCCGTCACAGCCAAGCGCTCGAGCAAAAGTGTCGCGGTGCGCCGGCGGCCGGTTTCTCGTGCCTTCCCACTCTAACACGAATCGAACGATATGACGTCACGCTGACGTAGCGGGTGTTATTTCTAAGACTAGTCATAGTGTGAGCCCATGAAAATCAGCTTCTTCGGAGATACGCATAGGAGGTTCAGCATCCGTTTTTCTGATGTAAATCTTCCCATAGGACGTCCAAGCGGCGAATAGTTTTTTGGCCTTGACATTCTCTCTTGCTAAAAAGAATAAACGCCGAGCTTTGTTGGTCAGATACTCAGAGATATAAACTACTTGAGCAGGGCCCGGTAGGTTCAGGTAGCCAGTGTTGAGCGAGGATTCCTTGCATTCCCGTTTATTCCTGTTAAAGCTCTTATAGTTTTTGATAATGCTTTCTTTGCGTATTGTGGTAGTGAAATCGACCACAATAGTCTCAGACTTAGTTCTGAAGACATCCCGGATCTCAGTTTCCCCAAGAGGTTTGTTTGGGTCAAGGGTCGAGGTTAAGCTCTGTATGATGGTGACCAGTTTCTCCTTAGATTCTTCATTTTGTTTCGGAAGATTTCGTATTTCTAAAGTCGTGGAAATGCATTTATTTTCAAGCGCGTCCAACTTTCTCTCTAATTCTGTAACACGGTTTTTATATTTACTATTTTCGAGCTCCAGCTCATTTAATTTGGTCAGTAATTGTTCGTGTTTAGTAGACATATTATTGACCGTATCCTGGATTGTCTGGTTCTGGGTCATGATAGTGAGGAGAGCCGTGTTCAATTGTTCAAATTTACTGTTGAATAACATGGTGATTTCCGATGTGCTTGGTCCCGGTATTGCCCCGGCCGGTTCCGCCGCGGCCGATACGTTAGATGTTGCAGTATATGTGCGTTTTAGCCGCTTTGTTATGTTAAAATAATTACTGTCCTCTAATGCACCAGTAGTTGACGTATGCAGCGCGGAGTCCGAGTTATAATGTGATGTACCAGTAATGTTTAAAGAAGCTTGGTGGGTCGGTGAGCGCTGTACAGCCAGGCCTGGCTCACTCCGCGCGGTACATCCGATAAAATTACCTACAGCGAAGCGCCCCGCCGGCGGGTATTATCACAGAATACATAATAGTAGCAACAGAAATTGCACTCCTTTGTGTAGGATCAGATGCCGACATTTTAACGGTAATAATAATAATGCAAAATATCCAACGCACATGGTGCATTCGAAATCGCACCTTACTACTACGCTCACAAAAGCGCAATTTTTTTGTGTTCAGAATTGATTTACCTCACAGCTCAAGCGTCAGGGTTGTATAATCAAAGTAAAATAAATAAAAACTTAATTTTAAGAAGCAATTATTGTATTTACGATTGGTAAACTTTAATCTAGTGGTGTTTGTATAATCGTACCATCTCTAAAGTACCTACCTATTAATAAACTTCGGTGTTGCGATAATTCGAAATTGGACAAACAGTTTTAAAAGGTGTAGTGTCGGAAAATAGACACGGTGAAGTAAAGTTAATGTTTTTATTAGCTAAAATATTTTTTTGCTACAGTTTTTTGTCATAAGTATTTCAAAATTATTTAAAAAGTGTAGTTTTTTTATTTTACTAGCGGCCGCCCGCGACTTCGAGCGCGTGGATCTCGTTTTACCCCCCCTTCATCTATCTTACGCGGTTCAGATTTTTTCATACAAATGTTTTTTCCCGCTAACTCCCGTTCCCGTGAGATTTTTGCAATATCCTGTTGTAACTAAGCTTTAAGTTTACTAAGGTACCTGCATGCCAAATTTCAAGAGTCTATCTTACGCGGTTTAGATTTTTTCATACAAATGTTTTTTCCCGCTAACTCCCGTTCCCGTGGGAATTTTGCAATATCCTGTTGCAACTAAGCTTTAAGTTTACTAAGGTACCTGCATGCCAAATTTCAAGAGTATATCTTACGCGGTTTAGATTTTTTCATACAAATGTTTTTTCCCACTAACTCCCGTTCCCATGGGAATTTTGCAATATCCTGTTGTAACTAAGCTCTAAGTTTACTAAGGTACCTGCATGCCAAATTTCAAGCGTCTAACTTAAGCGGTTTAGATTTTTCGTACAAAAGGATTTTCCCGCTAATTCCCGTTCCCGTGGGAATTCCTAAGTATCCTATAACCTGCCCAGGAGTATGAAGAATAATTGTACCAAGTTTCGTTAAAATCCGTCAAGTGGTTTTTGTTTCTATAAGGAACATACAGACAGACAGACAGGCAGACAGACAGACAGACAGACAAAAATTTTACTGATTGCATTTTTGGCATCAGTATCGATCACTAATCACCCCCTGATAGTTATTTTGAAAATATATTTCATGTACAGAATTGACCTCTCTACAGCGTTATTATAAGTATAGATTATTTATTTATTTATTTATTGCGACGATGATCGACCGAGCGTATATAGAAATACGCGTGTGCTCACAGGCGCGTGGCGGCCCTGACTGATTTGCAACTTGAAGTTGTCACGCGCTGTAGGTAATTATCTTGGCCGGCATAGGCGAGTGACGGAGGCCTGGTATTATATCAGTCGAGTGTCACGCGCGCGCCCGTCAGGACGCTGGCGTACGTTGTAGTACCTAATTCTATGATCGAAGTATTACCTATTTAAAAATGGACATAAAGAGAAAGAAATAATATTGTGCGGCGTTCGGGTGTTTAAATTCGAAAAGAAATCTACCGGATTTATCTTTTTTTTCGCTTCCCAAAGATGCTGAAAGGTATGTTGGCCATGTAGGTAATCAATAATTCTTAGGATAGTATAGGAACCTATTCCTAACCTACCATGACTACTGCTCAGTTCGTTGTTCGTTTCAGCCAAATGACGTCCACTGCTAGACAAAGGCCTCTCCCAAGGTTTTCCATAATGAATGCGTACTTACATACATACGTGTCATGAGGTACGTACCTCATGACATATAAGTAGATTAATTATTTTTTTCACTAGACAGCAACCCTAACAGCGTAAGAAGAGTTCAGAGGCACGCGATAGAAAGAGACAAAACTTGTAGGTGAATAAAATTGTAGGTACGTAGTGCTGTGCGAGCTGAATTCCACTGTATCGCGTCGCAGCAAGACTCGCATTTATTTAAATCGTCTTGCGGAGTAATCCTTCTGTACCTGTACTATTACTTATTCTGTGGTACAGCCATATTAGTCAATTCTAGGCCTAAATGTTCCGACGGCAAACGACTTAACGCAGAGGGCGGGCCGAGGTGGGTGGCGCCGTACGCAGAAGGTAATCTCAGCGGGAGGCGGTGCTTGCGCGTGCGTCGTATTAATTGGGTATTAGCACGGATGAGGCATGCAGATGAACTCACGCGCAGCTACTGTCTTGGTCGCACATTGGGTCTCCCTGTCGTTGCGCTAGCGGTTAAGCTCCGTACACGTCTGCACTGGTCAGAGTCCGGAAGGCGAGAGGAAGATAATCTTGTACAATTTATTCCATTATAATAAATTCATTCATCATCATCTCAGCCATAGGACGTCCACTGCTGAACATAGGCCTCCCCCAATGCTTTCCATGTTGCCCGATGGGGCAGCAAGGTTCTGGAGTGGAGGCCGGGTACCAGAATACGAAGCGCGGGACATCCACCCACAAGGTGGACCAACGAAATCATAAAGGTAGCAGAAAGGCGCTTGACGCAGCACAGTGTTTTTTTTGACCCGAAAAAGTGACATTCTGTTTTTATCATTAATATCAAAAGTTTAACTTATTATTAATGTTAGACTAAAACACCCAGGTGACAAATAGCTATAGATTATTTTTAAAAAAATATTTTAGAAAATTTATTTTGTACTGGGTCAAACTACAATTTTATTATTATTTAAAGAAACGTACACACTAAGCTTCTCTTTGCATTGCTGGTAGGTAGGTTGGTGTATGGCGAATATTATTGCACCTGTAATTATTTAAAAGTAGTATTATTATGTCCCGTTAGCATCCTTTGGCCACGGAACCCTAAAGAAAGTGGAACTACGTAAGGTCATTTTTTGTGACAATCCTAACATTTTGGAAAAAATACTTTTTCTCGAAATTGCGGCCGAGTTAGAATATAGAAAAATTATAGGTGATAGAGCTTATTTTAAGAAATGTATCTGACCTAAGCAGAGATTCTACTTCGGCGTAGAAAAAGAGAAAAATAATAATTTCTTAAATTTAAAAAATAATCATACTGTCGTTCCTATAACTACTTTTAAATAATTACAGGTGCAATAATATTCGCCATACACCAACCTACCTACCAGCAATGCAAAGAGAAGCTTAGTGTGTACGTTTCTTTAAATAATAATAAAATTGTAGTTTGACCCAGTACAAAATAAATTTTCTAAAATATTTTTTTTAAAATAATCTATAGCTATTTGTCACCTGGGTGTTTTAGTCTAACATTAATAATAAGTTAAACTTTGGATATTAGTGATAAAAACAGAATGTCACTTTTTCGGGTCAAAAAAAACACTGTGCGCAGGCCGCTACCAACCAGGCAATAAATTCATTGTTGCAGTGTAATTTCAAAATAATTCAACCATTATTTACAAAATCTTTATTTGGAAAACTTTTGTTTTACAATAGCTATTTATAATTTCAAATACTAACAGAATTCCATGAATTGGTTAGCCTAGCCAGTATCCTTGAAGTTTTTCTTGCTGATTGTTATTGTGAGTTTTCATGACAGTGAGCGAGACTTGCTTATGTCTGCTTTAGAATGAAATAATCACTCATAATCCCACACTTCTTCATCCACTGTCTGAAAAAAGAAAGAATATTATTTAAACACAATTCTGTACCCCCAGTGAAAAGGGAGTTAAGTCGAAAATGGTGATTTTTGGGAAATCGCATTTGAAGTTAAAAAAAATCCTGCTTCATCGCTATTAGAGATAACTTGGTGAAATATTTTTTAGGTGAAAGGTAATGTTAGATATAATTAGGCAGTGTGCCAGTTTGGGAAATATAGCATGTGGTTTTTTCGTAATTAAATAAAAACACAGTTATATCACCATGCACGACCACTTTACATTCGTGTAAAGTGATGTAATGGGACATAAATCATTTTACACCACACTGAATTGACCACACGCTAACAAGTGTAAAGTGATACATTTTCCGCCATTTCTGTTGATAATTTTTTGTTTCTTTAATTTTAGAAAAAGTTGTAAAACAAACATAAGTAATTACACTATGAGGAATCATTACTTCAGGTTATTTAGGGTAAATCGTCCAAAAATTTTTACTTATATCAATATACACCAATTTTGTGGTGAGAAAAAAAATGTGTAAACTGATCTAACTAACATAACAGCGATCTAAGTATCCAAATAACTATGTGTAAAGTGATATAAGTGGCGATTGTAAAGGAATAAGGCTAGAATTTGAGACTGAATTCTAATTATTTACTCCTTAAATGTTTATTCTGATCTGAAACTACTATTTTATTAATTATTACACCATATACCATGAATTATATCGGCCTAAATCACATACATTATCTCCTATTTTAAAGTAAGTATAGCTGAAGCAATTGTGTAATAAAGACCAGAAACAACAATGATTTCACATCAACTAATTAGACAGAAGACAGAGAAAAGTTTGTTTTCTACAATTACCCTATTAGGAATCAAACTCTGGACCAGAGATGATGATGTCAAGCTATATTGATTGCCTTTTGGCTCCAGAAGGATAATATAAAAGTAAAGTCATAAAATGCATTTGTTTTCAACAAAGAGGCTTTTAAAAAGCCTTTTAACACGTCCTAGTATTACTTGAACCCTACTTTTATTTTGGGACTTAAATGGGCCAGTGCTAAGAAGAAGCAGCGCAAGAAATTTAGCCACCCTTGTCAGCCTCTTCTTAAATCATAAATAACTTGAAAAAATCGAACTGCCTAAGGCGGGAATCTTCTTAAATCAATAGAGACATGAATTAACAAGACATGTTATACTTGCGAGCTAAGCAGATAAAGTCCAGCCACACATGCCATTTACATAATTATTTACTTTATACATACATAGTATCCATTATAAGGCCTTTCGTAGTTTTGCAGGGCAATCGAATATTGCACTTAGCCTTTTGATTAAACCATTGTGCGCTATTTGTAGTTTATCTTCCTATTTCAACCACTACAGATCCCCCAGGTAGCAGCAGCCTACCTAGGTCGCTACAGGCCTTCTGCAGCGACCCTGGCGATTGGAGAATTTGAGCCTGTTGATCTGCTACGCTTGTGCACTCCTTGTGCACGTGCTGCGGTTTTTCTTCTGCCTCCATGCATCTTTCTGCACAGTAGACTATCCATCCATATCCGGCTGTCTGTAACAGCTATATTGTGTAGGTGTTTGTTTAACATACCTGTTATTACACTTAGGACCTTGCGGATGTTGTCCCTGTTTATCCACAACTGCATCTTTTGTTTGCCTGCATCTTTCACAATCTTTCCATTCTGTGTGGTGTTATTTTTCTATTTTGGAGCGCAGCCAGGTCTTGATCTGTGCTTATGGTATCGGCATTATAATTGTTCCGGACCAAATACCGTCGTGTACGATCCCCTTCTGGCCAGTTCATCTGCTGCGTCGTTGCTCAAGGGTTACTGTGCCCTTTGATCCACAGGAGTGCAGGATAACGCCATTTGCGTCTGCAATGACTTAGGAGCGCGTCATGGCATTCCAATATAAGTATTATAATGTAGTATATTAAGTTGCTTTGTATTGCTTGCACTATCTGAGATTATTTTAATATTCAGACCTCGGATGTCTATGGTTGCAACCGCCTGTGCTGCTCTGATTGCATTCTGCTTGGAAAATTGTATTGTTTTTATCTAGTGATGTTGATATTCTTAGTATATTTAGGTAATTCGAGAAGACACCAGCTCCCGTACCTTTTTGGGTTTTGGAGCCGTCAGTGTATATCCTAACTTCATTGATTCCAGAGCAATCTTGCGTTTCCGCTGTAAGCTGGATATTATATCTCCAGTCGAAGATGTGAACACAGGGAATTCTGTCGATGGGTGCCTCGGTGAGAGGTATTACTTTTATTAGAGTTTTGTGCAGGATCGTGGAATGTCCTGTCTCCTTGTTTTGCTTCTATATGCCGTTCTTACTTTTAAGTCTTAGAGCGGCTGCTTGCACTTCCTCCTGAATGAAGAGGTCTAAAGATCTGAGATTCAGAAGGTACTCAAGTGATGTCGATGGAGTGGTTCTCATACAACTAGTGGCCGCTATGCTTACTAGGCGTTGCAGGCTTTGGAGTTTTGATCTTGCTGTGAATAGTTGTGTTCTGTGCGACCACACAAGTGATCCATAATAATATGTGTAAGAGGGCTATATTATTATAACCAACGTGTAGAGCCAAAGTGTTATTTTTGGGTTGAGACCTCATCTACTACCAATGAGTCTCTTGCACTGATGGAATGCTATACAGGCCATTTTTATTTTGTTCTCGAAATGACTCGCCCAGGTCAATTTGTTGTCAAAGGTGATGAGTTTTGTTTATAAAGAGTTCTGGTAGTTGGAGCTCTTGTAAATTCGATAATGCACTTATTAAGTACTTTTATTGACAACGTTAGGCACTATGAATTCAATTATATGTTTTACTAGTAGATGTTCACCATTATTTATTAAAACTATTTACTTAAATTCTTTGATTTATAAACTACGACATTATTTTTTCCTTTAATCTGACGTTTGGGCTAAGTTATATCATTTTACACCAAATAATTAACCAAATTATTTGTTGCGATTTTCAAATGTTTTTGATCTAAGTAACTTATAACATTTTACACATGTACGAAACTTTTGTGGTTAATGGTATTAGTCTAATTGAATCATTATACACAAAATAAATAATCTTTTGTCTTTTACTTTTTGTGCTATAAATTAAGTTACATTCTTTTTCACCAACCAACAATACATAGTTTTTTTTTGTGTATATTAATATGAGTCATCTTATACACCACTACATTTTTATCACCGAAAAAAAAAATTCTGGGTAATGAGTTATTGATACTGATCCTATTTATGCAAAAAAAAAAGTTAAATAAAGCTACTCAAAATTTCATCCCAAAATTGGTAATATTTGGACACACGCGTCGCTAGCACTATTTACGCTCAACGCAAGGCCGCCCGTTACTATGGAGAAAGATGCGACGTTGCCGGCCCGACGCGCGCTGCCTAAAGGCGGCGGTGTACGTTTGTTGTGCGGCCCTCTCGCTCGCCCGGCCGCCGGCCGCGGTCAGTTGCGCGCGCGCGAGCTCTTGATCGGTCGTGAACTGTCTTGTTATCATTGTATCAATCAAGTCAATAGTGTCGTGCAATTATTACGTTGTCTTACCAATTCACCTCACGTGAATACGTGTTAATGATACGTGCATTATTATTCTTGGCCGGAGAAATTGTGTAGTGCAGTTTTGCGACTATACCGGAACAGCCACACTTCAGCACGATGCAGGGTGCTTATCAAAGCATTGAATTTTGCCGGTCCTAAGGCCGATCCTAAGCCCGGGTAAGTATGAAGGGAAAGTTGAATTATTTTATTATTTTACCTAAGCGCCTACTAAAACCACTATCCAAAACTGTTCGCACCACTCGGATCTTAAATTCACGAACTACGAACGACGCGCGATCTCAATTGGAGTTACACAGTAGGTATTATTATTAACTAGTGTTAAAAACTCACAGAAATACAACGTGACGTATTACGTAATTACTAAATTACTGTTTTCGTCCTTTGCCCTGCGTTTAATTAAAATTCTAATTACCTACTTGAAATATTGCAATAAAAATAGCCTAAGATAGGTAGCTAAGTAATACATTATTATTATTCTGTGATGATAACACTGAAAGCTGCTGTTTTGGCAGATCTTTGAATTACATATTTCTTTTAAAGTCGTAGTTGCTCTGTGGTCGTAGTAGCCTCGTAACGACACATTGGTGTGTATTCGTAACGTATTCACAGTAGGTAGGTATTTCATTGTATTATTAACTTACAATTAGTGTTAACAGTCAGAATACCACGTAAAGAAGTACGTAAGTGTAATGAAACACTTATTAGAACTCAAAATTACTTGAAATGTTGCATTAAAATGGTCTAAGTTAGTAATAATAACACTGGAAGCGTGGTCAAGGCGTGAGCGAGACAGACAGATCAATGTGCGAGCGCGTACGACTACTCTACTGAATGAACGAGCAGCGGAGTGGCCCAGCTGTGACGCGTAAAATAGGGACTAAAGAAATTTTAATAAAAAAATTAACTTTATAAAAATTTAAAATTTTTTTTTTACTTTATAATTTTCACACATTTCTACATAACCTGTTAAAAATTTTCCGGTGATAAAAAAGTAGTGGTGTATTGTTAATCACAAACTCAATCTGAACAACTTCAATCGTGTAAAAAGTAGTAACACGAGTCATACCTCTTGACACAATAAAAAAGTGAAAGGAGCCTCCGGTACACTTTGTTAAAAGTAGACATGTATCAATTTACACGAAAGAAAACTCAAAATTGGTTCACAAAGCCTTACTTGTATCATTTGGCATAAACTTATTTTCTTTTCTATACGTCGTAGAAAGACACCGATTAGATACAAAAATAGCTTATTTTTCAGAGATTCACATTATGTTATAAAGTCAATTTTGATCTAAGTCGAGTTAGATCCCTTTTCACTGGGGGTACAGAATTATAAATATATCAATTACATAAACAGTTCATAAATTGAAACATTTACTTAATCCTATTTGAATTTTAAGTTTACATACAAAATGTTGATCATCAATATTATTACACAGGGAAAGAAATATGTGAAATAAATATAGGAAAGAATGTGAAAGCTTATTTTTGTAGGAATAAAGATATTTTTCCTTTTCTCCGGTGCTGTTACTTATGAAAATCAAGATGTGTCATAGCAAATTTTTTAGACTTTAGGTACTTACTTTGCTACTTATGAGTGTAACTTTATTTCTCAAATCTCAATAAACTTTCTGACTGCTTCATGTAAGTTGAATAATTACTGTAAACCTCGCATTATGGGATAGGTAGTGGAGTTCGGTTATTCTGTTAATTTTCAAGACTATTCTTTAATACTATGGGTATGATTAGGAATTCTTCATTGTATTTCTTTAACTTGGTTATCTCTTCCTTTGATATTTTCCGTACTTTAGAAATATTAAAAATATGACTGGAAACTTAAAAATACAATTATAAACACAAACAAATACAATCAAGCAGTCATATACAAAATTGACATAACTTTTTTTTAATGACGTTCTCACTGCTTTAAGATAAGTGTTTTTAGCCGAATTAGTAGCAGAAATGAACGAGATTGAACGAATGAGCTAAAATATTTCAAGGTTGACCAACATAATAACGCAAATTTTTCTTAATATGGCAACAATTGGGTTATCACGCGATAGCGAGTCGATAGACTATCTATCGATGGTCGCATGTTAGGGAAAACGATACAATTATCTACGTGATCGAATATTGTCTTATCATAATTATCATGTCATTGTCGATGCGCGCATCTTAGGCCTACAGGTGATCGTGGAGGCCAGGCGACCGGACCCCCGCGCGCGACCGATCCAGTGATCGCCGTATTCGCTATTTAAATAGTCACGTACGGAGGCGGCGTAATGCGGCGGTGCACCATCTTGTTGATAGTAAAAGTCCCAGTAGTTTGCTAAGGGCACATCGTTCATAAAATCACTAATTACATTTCGCAGCATATCAAGATAGGTACCACCGGTTAATCGGCCTTCAATAAAATACGGCCCCAGTATTTGGTTGCCGACAATCCCGGCCCACACATTTGCACTGAACCGCACTTGATGGTGACACCAGGCCTCCGTCACTCGCCTATGCCGGCCGAGATAATTACCTACAGCGCGCGACAACTTCAAGTTGCAAATCAGTCCGGGCCGCCACGCGCCTGTTTGCACACGCGTATCTATACACGCTCGGTCGATCATAGTCGCAATCAAGGTTTATTGTTCCAACAGCACTGTTATTCTTCTTTAATGAAAAATTGTAATATTTAGGAATAATAATTAACTGTAGTGATTTAAATAATAAAAAAAAACTACACTTTTTAAATAATAAATTATTTTGAAATACTTATGACAAAAAACTATAGCAAAAAAATTATTTTAGCTAATAAAAACATTAACTTTACTTCATTACTTCACCGTGTCTATTTTCCGACACTACACCTTATAAAACTGTTTGTTTAATTTCGAATTATCGCAACACTGAAGTTTATTAATAGGTACTTCAGAGATGGTACGATTATACAAACTCCACTAGATTAAAGTTTTCTAATCGTAAATACAATAAATGCTTCTTAAAATTAAGTTTTATTTATTTTACTTTGCTCATACAAACAACCCTGACGCTTGAGCGGTGACGTAGTTCAATTCTTAACACAAAAAAAATGCGCTCTTGTGAGCGTAGTAGTAAGGTGCGATTTCGAATGCACCATGTGCGTTGGATATTTTGCATTATTATTATTACCGTTAAAATGTCGGCATCTGATCCTACACAAAGGAGTGCAATTTCTGTTGCTACTATTATGTATTCTGTGGTGACACTCTCTAATAACGTGGGGATTCTGATAGCTCCACCAATGTTCATTGTGGATATTGTACAGTCCGACGCGTGTGAACATAGTTTCGTCTGTCCACAAAATTGAGGCACTGGGATGTGTGATCAGCCATTCACAGAAAGCACGACGAGGGACTGCGTCCGCTTCATTTATGCACTGTACTCTCTGGAAGTGGTACGGGTGTAACCCACTTACGTTTAATAATAATTTCCACACACCGTATTGGCTTACACCGAAGCGACGAGCTGCGTCTCGTGTACTTGCTCGCGGATCTCGCTCGAAGAAATCAAAGATTTGGTCTTCGATTTCCAACGGCAGCCAGGTTCCGCCACGTCCTTGTGCGTGTACGGGTGTGGCAAATTGCCCATGGTCTAAAAGTCTTTGATTTGCCCCTAAAATCGTTCGACGGTTTGGCACTGTTGGATTTAGACCTTGGTTACGAAGCCTAGGAACACTGTCCTGTTCGTAGAGTCTCTGGGCTCGGCTCAAACTCTCTCCACTTAAAATGTAGCACCGAACCATTTCATAATAGTCGCGGTGCGAATACATCGTCGTTACGTTAGCGACCGCGACGTAACGGTCGGCGCGCGCAGCGGTACGCTCGTCACGTAATGGGTTGCGCGGGCGACTGATTGATGCACCGCGCGGCCGCGGCCAGGCCGGCCGGTCGAGCGTTGTTGCCAGCTCTCCGCCCGACCCGCAAAATGTTTACGCGCTAAGCGCGGTAACCACACTACGTTATTATTTGGTTAAGGAAAAAATTGAATTTGTTAAAACTTGACCAACCTATTTTTTATTAAAAATGACATCTATAAACGATACCTAATGTCTGAAAAAAATTTGGATACTGATACAAAAGTTACCCTGTATGAAACCCTACACACGATTATTTCCACTAGAATACGTCCGTCACGTCCAAATGCCTCCGCAAAAGTGAGCGCGCGCCGAGCCAGCGCTCTTCAGGTGCCCCTTCTCATGGTTCGATGCTACGTCACGATGACGTGATGCTAGGCCCCGCCTCCTGATCCGTTTTCTCTAATACTATAATACCTGAAAATATTACTTGCCTATCCCGTGGGAGTTCGAAGATAATATTTTAATTTCTATGAGTTTAGAAAATTTATATGTAAATATTTCATCTGAATATTTTTTAGTTTTTTAAATGCCGTCCGTAACAATACGGTTTTAATGCCTTTGTTAGATAACTATTGAAATTCATTGCTTTTACCATTATTAATTTGTCTGGTCGAGTTTGATAATTATAGAGTTGGCCCTGTGGTGGCTTATTGGAAATCCTATCGTTTTCGAAACATCGATATGTCGGAGCGTCGGGCTCTCGGACGGCACCAGAAGGGTCTCTCATTGAATTCATACTATCTACCTATGTGGGCGTATAGGGAACACGTGCGAGTGGATACTAACACTAATTATAATCACTGATTATAAACGACTAACTTTACTAGACTAGAATGTAAAGACTGGTTCGTAATTTAATCAATATTGTCCACAGTTAAATTTAACAGAAAGATCAAAGTTACTGAATTACTTTAACAAAGCTAGAGACGCCTAGACTTAATAAATTGGGAGCGATTGACGAATTTGTGAACCACGCCCAGTCACCACCACGTCCAAAACCCGAATGTGCAATGACTCTAACACTGAGTCCCAAAATCTCTACGTTCCAGGGCTCTGTACCTGAAGTTTTTGTAAAGCTATTAATCCATCAATACTGCACTTGAACGGGTCCACAACTACGTCAGGCAACATGGAGATTTATGTCACCTTCGTTCCCAGGCGGGCACTTAACTCTGGCATAAGAGCTTTGGCGCTGCTTAAAATTCCATAGCAATAAACTAGCTAACACATTGAAAGTGTTGTGAGAACTATAACATTAAGTTATTTAATTTATTGCGCCCCGCGCGCCGACACGGCGATCCTGACTCTCACGCGTCCTCGTGTGGATCAGCATTTAAGTCGTCATGTAATATGACAACCTCACTCATGTAACTTAAAGTACCGTTCGGCTATCCTACAATACCACTATGAGTAGGAAGGTGCATGTCAGTAAAATGTCAGGTCTCCACAGATTCAAATCAAAACTACAAAGTTTTCAACTCAGTCAAGAACAAATCTAGTTTCAACTAGAATCTTAAAGTTATTTCAACCAAAACTAAGGCCAAGGTTAACGTAACTAATACCCGTGACACACTGTCACGCGCTATCGGAACACATCCGACCATCGGAATCACCATCCGATACCACCAGCACTCACGGCCAGTCACAATGGCACTCTCATGGCCTCACCATCGGTATAGATGACCGATCACAACGGCACTCTCATGGCCGTTCACAAAGGCACTCCCATGGCCTCACCATCGGTATAGATGACCGAACACAACGGCACTCTCATGGCCGATCACAAAGGCACTCCCATGGCCTCATCATCGGTACTCACGACCGATCACAATGGCACTCTCATGGCCGATCACAAAGGCACTCCCATGGCCTCACCATCGGTATAGATGACCGAACACAACGGCACTCTCATGGCCGATCACAAAGGCACTCTCATGGCCCCACCATCGGTATAGATGACCGAACACAACGGCACTCTCATGGCCGATCACAAAGGCACTCTCATGGCCCCACCATCGGTACTCACGACCGATCAGCAGCTATCGAAACAAATTCAATCAACTGCCCAACCCATGACCTCATTACTCATCATCGCCGCGCAGTCTCCGACCAGCTAAACTGGGTTAGGAATATGACCTACGATCGACAACAAGACAAGGCCCTGAGTACTCTTAGTCATGTTAACCAGCCATAATTTTCGTCATAACTAACATTAAAATGTCAAAAGATATAACAACAATATCATCATTATTGATATTCTTTCTTATAATAACTCTTTCAATCTCATTAGCGCCGACAACGGCTAAACCTGACTATTTCTCGCTCTGTGGGGACGTAACATTTCAGCATCACTCGATAGCAATCGTTAGCATATTTATAAATTCTATAAACAACTGACTAATGATTTTAAAATCACATCGGTCATTATCTCAAATCAAAAAAAAAATTAAATAATTTTATTGCATAATGTAAGTACTCGTACATAAAGATCACACACTACTTACATAGGTTGTATAAGGCGTCACTAACCGTGTTATCATTAAAAATAATTCATACACGACCAGTCCTGGACTAAAATCAAAATAAAACATACTCTAATAAAAAAAAATCATCATCAAAATTCAAATTCAAAATTTAGATAAAATCAAAATTTAATTAAAATCAAAATCTGATCAAGATCATAATTTAATCAAAGTCAAAATGTAATTAAAATCAAAATTTAAAATTTAATCAAATTTTAATTAAAATTTAATCTGAACCAAAATTTAATTAAAATCAAATCAAAATTTAAAACAGAAAGGAATCAGAAAGTTTAGTACTTGCACCCAAACTTTAGATAGGTACTGCTCATAAAAACCTATCAGTTTTTTGAGAGCGACAACTGATAAAAATGTAATTGAATCAAGAAATTGTTGAACTACACCATACTATTTTGGCATGTCTACAACAGAATCAATTATTTTTTCATAATTCTAGATTAGAATAAAGAAAAGGAAATGTCAAATCTAATATTAGTAATCCTAGTAGTCCTAAATACAAACTACTAACTTATTTTAAAATACTAACGATGTTAAACTCAATATCAATCATCAAGAATGAACCGAGTGTAATAACAATGTCAATATTTTTGAGAATACTTATGCATTTTCATTTTTACATTGCTTCTATTCAAATTCGTTATAACAACTAGAATTCAACGACCCTAAATAGGTAGTTACGATAGTTTGGGTCTAACATGAATCCAGTTATCATTATTTTCTTATTTAAACAAAATCACTAACATTAATTTTGAAATGCGTTCTTGGTTTTCTCAAATCTCTGTTTATTTTTACCTAAATACGAATTATACCATAGTCATTGTTTATTTATTCAATGTTTGGATTGGAACAGACTTGAAAATATGGCATAACTAATTAGAAATAATCTGATAGCACTAGAAATGTTCTAAAATAGCATCTTTTCGGTGCATAATACCAGACATTCAGTAATTTGATTATTATCAAACTAAGTGAAGTCAACTTTATTGCGAGTAATTTGTTAAAAAGTTGCAGTCAGAAACAAGTGTAAAATCGTAGCTAGTAAAAAATATCGAAAATGTTTATGGTTAAGTAGGTAGGTAGGTACTTAACGATTGAATTCCTCCACATGAGACCCCAAAACTCAAGTACTTACTTCACTTAAGATTTTTTTAAACGATCCCTTTTTTATTGATTTTTGGTTTCAAAGCTTTAGTGTTTCAAACAAGGTCTCCTTACAAAAAATCCCTTGTTCGATGGATTCCATAAGAAGTATGACATCATTATGTCAGCATAATTATTATAAAATGGAATGTAGTTACTTACATTTCTTAGAGATTTGTAAAAATACAGAAAGTGAACTTCTCAAAGGATTGGAAACTGTATTGCGATTTTCATTAAATTCATAATAGCCAATATAGAGGCAAACAGTAGGTACACGTTTAGTAATGACGTCTAATGTGACACCAAAATATTTCATACGCTGCCCATATTTTTTTGCATAAGGTGTTAAAATGCATCACAAAAAATATTCGCTAGATGACAGTACCATTAGCGTATTACTTTTGCGTTGACACTAAAACATGCCTTTCCTTGTACCTAACAGTATGAAAAATCAAATGTAAGGCGTACTGAATTTATACGTGCACTGTGACTTCAGCAAATCAATCTTAATACCCTCAGATCATAGAAGATCTGAGTTAACACCTAACATCTGTGGATGCTACTGTCCACGAAAGTGTTAAATCCGTCTATCTTTTCATCATTAGTGTGGCAAACAATAAATGTATAGCTAGATAGATGAACAATTTCCTTATTTAAACTAGCAATAAAACAACAGTGGTGGTTGTTCACCCTTTAAGCATTAGGAGAGCGCCTCTTCAGGGGACACATGAATCACAATTCTATTTGAGATTAGGTATCTCATTTTTGATACACGTTTTATGACGATAAAACACAAATTCATTCACCGCTCCACCACACCAGCGCTTTTAGATTGGAATTGGATAAAACCAAAAATTTGGAAGGTGGAAAAGTAGTCCTTTTAATAGTTTATAACTTTCAGTGGTAGTACCAAGAATTACTGGTATCATCATTATTCTTTAAATAGGTCAAATTAAATTATCTATGGCCGATCCAAAAAGATTCAGTTTAGTGAAAATATCAACTTTAAATTTTACCATTACTTAGAATACTTGTCTATTCTAAAGTAGGATTTTTTTTTATTAATCAATTTTATCCTTCATGTATTTTTGACACAGTATACATCTTTATTTAAATTTCATAGTATATCATTCTGTTTCATTAACTTTAGCTCGATCAGATGGTGTGCCTACTTCACACAAATTAACCATTCGTCATTTTTTTAACATCTTTCGAGTTTACAACAGCCGGTGCAACTCGAGCAAAGTCAAGCAAAAAGTGGTAATAATTATTTTATTATTGCCTAACCACGTATCGTGTCAAAGCATATTATTGAGTTACAATCTAAATCTTACGAACCATCTAAATGTACGTAAAATTACGATCAATAAATAATGAGTTACCACCACATAGTACCTATTTTCAGGAATCACACGAAAATCACAAAACAACGTATCAAATCAACAATCGATCACATAAGTATCAAAACAGACTTGAGACTACACGTTACCACATGCAAGTGACCACATACATTATGTGTCATCCAGAAAATGTATTAAAACAACATTTTCTCTATTCAAAGAAAAAGCAGTCTCAAAGTCAAAATAAAAATGGAACGACTGACCGTATGCAGCAATCTCCACCACCGTGCAGGCCCGGTGATGCTACTCAGCTCCTGATGATCATACTTTACCAGAAGCTGTCGTCACCTGGACACGCGGACAGTCCACGCCATTTCGCACTCGCGACGCGGAATCCCACTTCTGATGTCGGAGCGTCGGGCTCTCGGACGGCACCAGAAGGGTCTCTCATTGAATTCATACTATCTACTGTGGGCGTATAGGGAACACGTGTGAGTGGACACTAACACTAATTATAATCACTGATTATAAACGACTAACTTTACTAGACTAGAATGTAAAGACTGGTTCGTAATTTAATCAATATTGTCCACAGTTAAATTTAACAGAAAGATCAAAGTTACTGAATTACTTTAACAAAGCTAGAGACGCCTAGACTTAATAAATTGGGAGCGATTGACGAATTTGTGAACCACGCCCAGTCACCACCACGTCCAAAACCCGAATGTGCAATGACTCTAACACTGAGTCCCAAAATCTCTACGTTCCAGGACTCTGTAACTGAAGTTTTTGTAAAGCTATTAATCCATCAATACTGCACTTGAACGGGTCCACAACTACGTCAGGCAACATGGAGATTTATGTCACCTTCGTTCCCAGGCGCGCACTTAACTCTGGCATAAGAGCTTTGGCGCTGCTTAAAATTCCATAGCAATAAACTAGCTAACACATTGAAAGTGTTGTGAGAACTATAACATTAAGTTATTTAATTTATTGCGCCCCGCGCTCTGGGCTCGGCTCAAACTCTCTCCACTTAAAATGTAGCACCGAACCATTTCATAATACTCGCGGTGCGAATACATCGTCGTTACGTTAGCGACCGCGACGTAACGGTCGGCGCGCGCAGCGGTACGCTCGTCACGTAATGGGTTGCGCGGGCGACTGATTGATGCACCGCGCGGCCGCGGCCAGGCCGGCCGGTCGAGCGTTGTTGCCAGCTCTCCGCCCGACCCGCAAAATGTTTACGCGCTAAGCGCGGTAACCACACTACGTTATTATTTGGTTAGGGAAAAAATTGAATTTGTTAAAACTTGACCAACCTATTTTTTATTAAAAATGACATCTATAAACGATACCTAATGTCTGAAAAAAATTTGGATACTGATACAAAAGTTACCCTGTATGAAACCCTACACACGATTCTTTCCACTAGAATACGTCCGTCACGTCCAAATGCCTCCGCAAAAGTGAGCGCGCGCCGAGCCAGCGCTCTTCAGGTGCCCCTTCTCATGGTTCGATGCTACGTCACGATGGCGTGATGCTAGGCCCCGCCTCCTGATCCGTTTTCTCTAATACTATAATACCTGAAAATATTACTTGCCTATCCCGTGGGAGTTCGAAGATAATATTTTAATTTCTATGAGTTTAGAAAATTTATATGTAAATATTTCATCTGAATATTTTTTAGTTTTTTAAATGCCGTCCGTAACAATACGGTTTTAATGCCTTTGTTAGATAACTATTGAAATTCATTGCTTTTACCATTATTAATTTGTCTGGTCGAGTTTGATAATTATAGAGTTGGCCCTGTGGTGGCTTATTGGAAATCCTATCGTTTTCGAAACATCGATATATATGTTGCAGTCAAAACTCATAATCGATCAAAACCACTTTTGACTGCAAATTTCATTAATAGTGGTTTTGACCGATGGCCTTGGTCAATATTACTTTTGACAAATTTTTCTAGTCGTATCATCGAACTCCCACGGGATAGGCAAGTAATATTTTCAGGTATTATAGATAATTATATCATGCATCAATATAAAGTAAGAATAGATGCCAATTTTCTAGGACAACGGAGAAAAAAATGTTTTTTGAAAATCATAAATTATTAAATAATTCCTAAATTACTGCAGCAATAACCATTTATTTTTGCATAAAGGTAGACGTTATAGTGATAGGTAAATTTATTTACAAAATTCTGACTTAATGTATTTTTTTAGAAAATATGCTTCTAAAACTGTTTTTTTTTTATAAAATCAAAAAATCGATTATTTCTTCGAAACTAAGCAAATACAACTACTAGTTCCTTCATCAATTTTATACATAATTATAGTAATGATATCTAACGATTGAATTAATAAAACAGGGATGTCCGCTTCTAAGGCAAAATAAAAGACTGTGCCTCCACGTAAGTAATGCTTTCACGTGTGACCAAAATACCTTAGGATTATTTTTAAAGCGTTCTCAGTGTGTGAAATATACTTATCGTAGCAGGCTTTCTGCACGCCTTTTTGTCTATCCCGTAACAAACAAAATTCATCATAATCTAACATGTTGTTATATTTTTTCCAGCGCTTATGTACTTTTCTTTTCTCCTTTATCTATTCTATATTTATAATAAATCTGTAGAAAGGTCAATTCTGTACATGAAATGTATTTTCAAAATAACTATCAGGGGGTGATTAGTGATCGATACTGATGCCAAAAATGCAATCAGTAAATTTTTTGTCTGTCTGTCTGTCTGTCTGTCTGTCTGTCTGTCTGTATGTTCCTTATAGAAACAAAAACTACTCGACGGATTTTAACGAAACTTGGTACAATTATTCTTCATACTCCTGGGCAGGTTATAGGATAGGAACTCCACGGGAACGGGAATTAGCGGGAAAATCCTTTTGTATGAAAAATCTAAACCGCTTAAGTTAGACGCTTGAAATTTGGCATGCAGGTCCCTTAGTAAACTTAAAGCTTAGTTACTACAGGATATTGCGAAATTCCCACGGGAACGGGAGTTAACGGGAAAAAACATTTGTATGAAAAAATCTAAACCGCGTAAGATATATGAAGGGGGTAAAACGGGATCCACGCGTACGAAGTCGCGGGCGGCCGCTAGTAATCTTAATAAGAGCAGGAGGACTATACCACGCAGGGTACTTTCGGTGTTTTGATTGGACTTTACAATGAGGAATGTATTTATTTATAAGCTCATTTATGAGAGTATAGAAAATTTCAGTGATTTTTAGGGTTCCGCACCTCAAAAGGAAAAAACGGAACCCTTAATAGGATCACTTTGTTGTCCGTCTGTCTGTCTGTCAAGACCCTTTATCTCAAGAACGCGTGGACGTATCAAGCTGAAATTCACATGAAATACTCAGGTCTATTGTCCCTTTAAGCTGTGAAAATATCAAACTTCTAAGCCAAGCCAATCAAAAGATACAGCCGATTATGGCGATATTTTCAACAAATTTTCGACACTCGCAAAGGAATCAAAACCTACAGGATACTTTCCGTAAACTCAGAATCTTGAAATTTGGCATGAAGCATTGTCATATAATGCAAATATAGGAAAAATTGCGAAAATCACATTTTTTTAGTTATACCGGGTGTTTCTTGTAAGGTGTCAAGCCGAAGGCAGGTGATAGGTAAGGATTAGACCTATCGATTTCACCCCCATGTATGTTCTACGATTTTTCATAGTTTAGAAGTTATCGTTAATTTCGTGATTTTTTCAAATTTCATGACCTAGTAGGCTTTAAATTTTTTTATCTTTTTTTTGGGTTGACTTTTTCAGATTTCTTTTTTTTTTTGACAGATTCCCTATTAATTGCAGATGTTTGAAAAAAATAATCACCTTTCTATCTTTGATGCAAGATACAAAATTTTTGCTAGAAACATGAAAAATATGCTTTTAGCGGAACATTCTAAAATTTTCAACATAAAAGTTTAAAAAAAAAAAAGAACTTCCATAGGTCCAAAATAATTTAAAAAACTGCGCAGTTTTCTGAACTTTCATAATAACACAAAAAAACATGTACTTAATAGGCCATTATTTTCTGTAATCGCTCCACTAAAGTGGTAAGTCGGAGATTCCGTTACATGTTTTTGACTTTCTTAGAACTAACTAATGTTTGCAATCCCCTAAGTTTACGTTATGTAGAACACATTTAGAGACAATAACTGAAAAGATTTTTTTTTATCCACAACGTGGAAGCTCTTGCTCTTCATCTGGTATACAAAAGGGAATATGAAAATATTGATGAACTGCGGACAAAGCTGACTGAATGAAGCACAAAACCATATTAGAATGCAAGAAGCTTTTGTAAATTTACGAATAATTGTTTTGCGTCGTTGTTGAATGTGCATTCAGGTCAGCGGTGGACATTTTGAACATTTACTTTAAATTAAATCATTACACCCTTTTTTGCTCTCTTTCTCTCTCTCACAGACACACACACACACACACACACACACACACACACACACACACACACACACACACACACACACACATACACACACACACACACACACACACACAAACTCTTTCCCTTTCTCTCACACTCTAATAGGTAGGTATATCAAATTTAATCGTAAAGTAACAATCACCACTGAGGTCTAGTGGTAAGACTACCTATTTAGGACAGCCAATTCCTCTGAGGTTTAGGGTTCCGGGTGAAGCTCGCTGATCATCCATCAGTTTCCAACTTTCCATCAGGTCAGATGAAGGGCAAAAGCTTCCTCGTTGTGGATAAAAAATGTTCTGTTCAGTTATTGTCTCTAAACGTGTTCTACGTAACGTAAACTTAGTGGATTGCAAACATTAGTTAGTCCTAAGAAAGTCAAAAACATGTAACGGAATCTCCGACTTACTACTTTAGTAGAGCGATTACAGAAAATAATGGCCTATTAAGTACATGTTTTTTTGTGTTATTATGAAAGTTTAGGAAACTGCGCAGTTTTTAAAATTATTTTGGACCTATGGAAATTCTTTTTTTTTCTCATACATTTCAGTTGAAAATTTTGGAATGTTCTGCTAAAAGCATATTTTTTATGTTTCTAGCAAAAATTTTGTATCTTGCATCAAAGATAGAAAGGTGATTATTTTTTTCAAATATCTGCAACTAATAGGGAATCTGTCAAAAAAAAGAAATCTGAGAAAAGTCAACCCAAAAAAAAGATAAAAAAAAAATTAAGCCACTAGGTCATAAAATTTGAAAAAATCTCAAAATTAACGATAACTTCTAAACTACGAAAAATCGTAGAACATACATGGGGGTGAAATCGATAGGTCTAGTCCTCACCTATCACCTGCCTTCGGCTTGACACCTTACAAGAAACACCCTGTATAATATAATAAAAATATTTTAATAAAATGAAACTTACTACCTTATTTCTCACGAACGAATAAAGGTATTAAATTGAAATTTATACCAAATACCTAGGTCTATTGTCCCTTTAATCAGTGAAAAAATCAAACTTCTAAGTTAACGCGATCAAAAGATACAGCAGTTCATACCGACACCTAAGACGAATTTCCGTCACACGCTAGGGAATCAAAACCTACAAGGTACTTCCCGTGAACACAGAATCTTGAAATTCGGCACGAAGCAACGTTATACAGGGTGGAAACGTTAAGTGATCTCACTCGATTATTTCGAAACTATACAAGATATCGAAAAACTGATTAGTGATTCTGAAAGTGCTTTACAAGCTCTTTTAAACGGTACCAATAGTAGGTTACAGAATAAACTGGATCTATCCGAAAATTCAATGTTTCCAGCTTCCATACATTTATTAAAACCACATAATATTAAAAACTATACAAGATATTCAAAAACTGGTTACTGGTCCTTAAAGTGCTTCACGAGCTCTATCCAACGGTACCAATAGTAGGTTACAAAATAAACTGGATCCATTCGAAAATTCAATGTTTCCAGCTTCCATACATTTAGTTAGTACAGCCACAGTCATGGCACTCATCGTTCGTTTTCAGCCAAATGACGTCCACTGCTGGACAAAGGCCTCCCCCAAGGTTTTCCACAATGAACGGTCCTGCGCTGCCCGCATCCAGGCTCTTCCCGCGACCTTCACCAGATCGTCGATCCACCTAGTAGGAGGCCTGCCCACGCTACGTCTTCCAGCCCGTGGTCGCCACTCGAGAACTTTCCTGCCCCAACGGCCATCGTCTCTACGAGCTATGTGCCCCGCCCACTGCCACTTGATTTTGGCAATTCTGCGAGCTATGTCGGTTACTTTGGTTCTCCTGCGGATCTCCTCATTTCTGATTCGATCACGCAGGGAAACTCCGAGCATAGCCCGCTCCATCGCCCTTTGGGTGACCTTGAGCCTTCTTATGAGGCCCATAGTAAGCGAGGCCCATTTTAGGCTTTACTTGCTATAATATTAACAAGACATGGCACTCATGTCTTGTTAATATTATAGCAAGTAAAGCCTAAAACCAATGATTTCAAAGAATATTTTTAAATAAGAATGCAATTTACGAGTTCATTTTAAGTGTTTATTATTTAATAAAAAAAATGATACTTCTAATTTTGTTTGGCTGGCATACATTTAGTATGGAGGCTGAAAACATTAAATTTTCGGATAGATCCAGTTAATTCTGTAACCTAATATTGGTACCGTTGGATAGAGCTTGTGAAGCTCTTTCAGGATTAGTAACCAGTTTTTCGATGTCTTGTATAGTTTAGAAATAATCGAATGAGATCACTTATCGTTTCCACCCTGTATAGTACAGATAAAGGAAAAATTGCCAAAATGATAAATTTGAAGTTACATAAAATATTAAAATATTAAAAAACTTGACCGTCACTGGAAGCTTTATATTATTGAGATAGCATTTCCGTTTCCCGTCGATTTTCCTACCCTTTTTAGTACTTGTATTGACTTCGTGTTTCCGGCTCAGTGGCGACACCTGGTGATTGCGCGCCATTTTTAGTTTTCGTAAAAAGCATGGCGCCTTTTTGGTTCATTGGCGTTTTGTTTTCCGTCGAATCAACTTGGGCGCAGCAGCCCCGTCTCTGCGACTTGTGAAAACAATATTGAGTAATAAATAATAGTGATTAAAAAGTAATAAGTAAAAGTGATCAAAGTGAATTTTAAGCAAATTGGAGAAAAATCTGTAAGTAACCTACCCTACTTTAGAAAAAAGTGTTACTATTTGAAAATTACGATTGTATCGTGTACCATTCGTTACTAATATTGTAATTATAACCTTTTTTATAAAGAATAATGTAACGTAGTGATATGATAATTAAATTTAACGGTTTTTCCGTTCGTATCATATTGTGTAAAATATTTGAAAAACTTTCGTGACTTTCCGGTTCTATTAGCAGCTGACGTTAAATTTAATTTGATTTTGTTAGAAATGGATAATCCTGAAAAAGATTCGGCGGGTGACCCTCAGCCGCCGCCACCTGTGCCTGGCCCGAGCGGGACGTCTCGCAAGCGGGCCCGGAGCACCAGCAGCAGCTCGAGCAGCAGCTCCTCGAGCTCTTCATCATCGTCCGGCAAACGAGGTAAACGATTACACCGCCGGCGCCATAAGAAAAGTAAGCGTTCGCGTTATTCTAACCGGATGATAGATAAACTGTTTAACGAAATGGGGGAAATTCGTAAACAACTGGCTTCAACCACCAATAATAATGAGGCGTGTGATAATTTATCCATATATTCAGGGGTTAGTGGCGATTTATATGACCAACAAACTTCTTTTACTGGGGATCAATGTGGCGACTCGGAATGTCAAAATTGGGCTTCAGGGTTTACATTTGATATTGAAACTAAGCTTAAAGAACCCACAGTACCAAAGACACCTGATCAGTACCTTAAATTCCTTCTTGATATACAACGTTTTGGCAATAGTTCTTGGTCAGAAGTAAGATACGCTGATACACAAAAATTATACAATCACACTCCAGGTTTCATAGACTTGGAAACAAACGAGGAGGTAAAAATGTATGATAACCTTCGTCATTTGGCAAACACCGAGAAAGCTTATGCAGCTATAACGTACTGCTTACTAAAACAAAAAGAAACTTTACAAGAAAGTATTCGCAATCTTCTTTTTTGGGCCAAGAATACAAATGTAACTTTTGATAATTTAAATGCAAAAGTGGAAGAACTTTTTCAAAAAGGAGACTTCCACAAAATATCTTCTGATCTCTTACAATTAGTTTGTGGCCACCGGGCAGAAACTGTTGAAATGAGACGAGAATCGATTACTAGTCAAGTGCGAGACCCCCTAATCAAGGCTTCTTTAAACAGAATACCTCCAACACATACAAATTTATTTGATCCAGAGAAGTTAACGTCTATTTTAGAAAAAGCTGGAGGTGTTCGTAAAGCATTTTGGCCATTAAAGTCCGACGAATCTGCCCAACAAAAAGGCAATTCATCAAATCGCCGCCCCTCGCGGGGGCAAGGCGTGCGTAAACCTACCGTCCCATCGCGTGGGACCCAATATTCTTTTCCCGACTCTGGCTTTCCCACATATGCATATACTGCCAACCACAACCCACCCTCGCGGGGTGGATATGCTCAGGCCAGCTTCCCTTCGAGAGGTCAACCCTCTTACCATTTTAATGCCAGAGGTGCATTCCATAATCGAGGCTCGCGGCCCGAATACAGAGGTAACCGAGGACGCTCCAATGCTCCAAAAACTACCAAAGATACTGCCAAATGATACAAACAATGACTCGGAACGGTTTCAAGCAGGTCAGTTAGCAGATTACCATTCGAAATGGAGGGAAATGAAGGCACCAATAATTCTTTTAAAAATAATACAAGGATATCGAATCCCCTTTTATCAAAAACCTCCACTTATATACCCGGATGTAGTCAATTGTCCATTCCAAACTCCTGTTTCGGATTGCATGACCACAATAATTCAAAAAATGAAAAAGCAGGGCGTTCTAAAGAATGCGCAACCGTCACCAAGTTTCATTTCCCCTCTGTTTCTTGTGCCGAAACCCGACGGCTCGGCCCGTCCTATATTCAACCTCAAAGCATTAAACGAATATGTGCTGACCGAACCCTTCCATTTAATAAATATGTATCGCATCCCACATTTCCTGCAACCTCACGACTGGATGTGCAAGATAGACATATCCCAAGCATACTTTCATTTAAAAATAGCAAAGCCACACAGACGCTTTCTAAGACTCGTATACGACGGGGAGTTATTGGAAATGACTTGCCTTCCATTCGGTTTGAGCACAGCTCCAAAAACATTCTCAATGTTAACGAATTGGGTGGCTCAAACGCTACGAGAAACGTGGAACATGAGAATCGTTGTGTACCTAGACGACATTTTGATAGTAAATCAAAATCCAAGAATCTTACACGATCATGTCAGTCACACAGTACAAACTCTAAAAAATCTAGGATGGCAAGTCAATTTCAAGAAATCCATACTTCATCCCCAAAAGAGCATAATTTATTTGGGCATAACACCGGTCAACAAAAAAAAAAATTTTTTTTGCGCATGGATTTTACTTATTATATTCTGATTATATAAGCAAATTTATATAAAAAAGTGCGATTACAAATCGAAAATATTTGCTTTTTAAGAAGTTATAGCGATTTGAATTTTCCATCTTCATAGTAGAATGTCTCTAAAGATGCACGCCCCATTCTCATTGGGATATATTTATAAATAATTATGGGGGCTTATTCGCAAGAACAAGGGGCACGCTTTCATCAAAATATAGTGAGATTTGAGAGACGACGTTACCAAGGCCAGTATACTAAAAGCATGATAGGGTTAGATTTTTATGCGAAAAATCTTCTATGGAACGTGACAGGAAATTAGAACTTTTCATTTTTAATAAATATTTGGACTCTATTTTAAATTTTCTCTTGTGAGAATGAATCTTAAATGGATGTTTGGTATGTTTTAATAGTTAGAAAGAATGAAAGAAAGAAAGAAAAAAATATATTTGGCAACAAATTGAACCATCTCTATGTTCATGTTTCATACATTCATTGATATGAATTTTTCTATTTTTTACACATAAAAGCAAATTCAGAACAATTTTTTGTTGTTATTCTTAATTCTAGGTCATAAAGCAATAAAAATAAGCTATGCATAACCCGTGCGCAAAAATGCTGTAGACAGTTGTAATGTGGAGAACTTGGACCAATCAGAAAAGTCTACCTGTCGAAAAAAGATCATCAATCAAAAAACAAATAAATCAAGTTCTAGAGCGAATGAAAATAACTGTAAAAGAATTACAAAAAATAATAGGGATTCTGAACTTTGCCAGTTTTGTGGTACCTCGAGGTCGGCTCAATCATCGGTACTTAATGAGGTTACTAAACTCACTACCCGAACAATCGGTGAAGGAATTCCCAATACCTCAAGAAGTGTACGAAGAATTGATGTGGTGGATGGAGAACTCTCAATTAGCAACAGCAATACACTACCCTCCACCGAGTCACTTTTTGACAACGGATGCTTCAGATCAGGCTTGGGGAGCGCAGCTAAACAATCGAGCAATCTCAGGAAGTTGGACTTCAGTAGAGAAAGGATTGCATTGCAACCAAAAAGAAATGCTTGCCATACTGCATGCCCTCCAATGCCAGATTCACGAACTCCACCACAGTTCGATTCTCATACAATGCGACAGCAAGACTGCAGTAGCACATCTCCGAAAAGAAGGAGGCACAAAGTCGTTACCCCTATTGGAAATAACACACCAAATTTTGAATCTACTAGATCAACATCAAATATATTTCAAAATACATTACATACCAGGAAAATACAACAATCATGCCGACCATTTATCACGCCTTCGCACACCTCCAGAATGGCACTTACTGGCACCAGGCGTAGACATAGTATTTGCGAAATGGGGATATCCAGTGATAGACCTATTTGCCTCGAAGACAGCACACGTAATCAGCAATTACGTATCATTGGATCAGACAGATCATCAAGCTCTATTTCACGACGCGTTCAGTGTTCCATGGAACTACCCCCTCGCGTGGGTATTTCCACCACCGTTTCTAATACCCAAAGTCCTGATTCACCTAAATCAGTCAACGGGGGTGTTTCTAATAGTGGTGCCTCGGTGGGAGAAAGTATACTGGCGCGCAGACATCAAAGCTCGGGCACTCGCGGCTCCGTTAACCTTGAGGAACCTTCAGAGACATCTTGTCGACACAACAACGGGGCTACCTCCTCCGAACGTAGAGAACCTGGTTCTAGAGGTATGGAGATGTGGGGGTGGTCCGAGGCGGTAGAAACATGGAATCCTCAACAAGTATCCCTACTTAAAAATTCCCGGCGAAAATCTACCTTGAAAACTTATGAGGTCGCGTGGAAACGTTGGTGTTCTTGGGCCACTACTAATGGCATTAATATAAACAGTCCTACTGGCCCACAATTAGCACAATTCTTATCTGATTTATACTTGATTCACAATTTGTCTTACAACGTTATGTAGCGCTAGCTCGTAGTTTCTACGTTATGTAACGCTGAAATATCAGGTCAATTAAGCTCACACGTTTTAGTAAAACACATTTTAAAATCCATCGCTTTTGAAAAACCAAAGAACACCAAACCACCTGTATGGGACGTCGGTAAACTAATTCAGCATTTATCGAAGTATACCGTTGATACAAACAATATGTTTCAAACATCACGTCATGCTGCGATTTTATTACTACTTTGTTCAGGTAGGCGTATACATGACCTAACTTTACTTAAAGTTGATCCTAGACATTACATTAAAACTAGCGAACATGTAATATTCTGGCCAGAATTCGGTTCTAAGACCGATAGTAATACATATAGACAGTCTGGTTGGAAATTGTTAGTTAATCCAAATAACAATAATTTAAATCCCCCCTATTGGATTGAAAGGACAATACTTTTGATGAACGATCGACGTGAAGCTTCAAAATCATCTAGTTTATTCATCACAGTAAGAGGTCAACCGAAACCTGCTTCACGTACAGTTATAGCGGGATGGATAAAAACAGTATTTCAAGAAGCTGGCATTACTGCCACTCCAGGCAGCGTGAGATCAGCTGTAGCTTCCAAAAGTTGGGTGGAAAATCATCCTTTAGACTAAATTCTTGCTCGTGGAAATTGGCAATCAGCTAAAACATTCCAAAAGTTCTATAGACGCGAGATTATAAGAAATATTAATTCAGAAAATGTAACTCAATTATTTAACCCAGTAAATTGATTACCTAATTGTAATAATTACAAAAATATGTACCTACTTAAATGATTACTAAATTCATATTTAAGTATAATTTAAGGTTTATGTATTAAATAAAATAAATGTTCTTAATCAGAAATTGTGTTTATTTTTATAAATTTATCACATTGGCGCAAGGTATCAGTGTTTTCCTAAGTGACGTCACCAGGCGACAACAAACAGGTCTCAATAATATAAAGCTTCCAGTGACGGTCAAGTTTTTTAATAGGAGCGTTTTACCCTGAAATAAAACGCATATTAAAATACTTACCTCACTGGAAGCTTTCACTTCCATTCCTGCCTGGTGATATAATTGAGCCAATGAACCAAAAAGGCGCCATGCTTTTTACGAAAACTAAAAATGGCGCGCAATCACCAGGTGTCGCCACTGAGCCGGAAACACGAAGTCAATACAAGTACTAAAAAGGGTAGGAAAATCGACGGGAAACGGAAATGCTATCTCAATAATATAAAGCTTCCAGTGAGGTAAGTATTTTAATATGCGTTTTATTTCAGGGTAAAACGCTCCTATTATTTTTGCTTACATGACATAAAATATTTTTTTACTATACGCGACAGATAGGACAGGTAATCTGAGGAAATAAGTTTGTCGTCGGAGCGTTTAGTTAAATATGGTGTGCCACAAGGCAGTGTACTAGGTCCTCTCTTGTTTATAATATACATAAACGATCTACCAATTGCTACTGAACAACCCATGACTTTATTCGCTGACGATAGTACAATAACTATAAATTGTAATGACATTAAATCATATAAAAATGATATAAACAATTCATTAAAATCGATAATTGACTGGTTAAATAATAATAACTTAAAAATTAATCTAAATAAAACACACATTATGCACTTTAATCAAAGATCCCTTTCTCCGTCTAATATCGAAATATGCTACAATGATATTTTAATCAGTGAGGTGGATACAACACGATTTCTCGGTTTACAAATTGTCAAAAAACTAAATTGGAAAAACCATATAGAGGAACTGAGCAAAAAAAACCTGTAGTTCAGCTTTTGCTTTGTTTAAACTTTCCAGCGTAGTAAGTACTGATGCTCTGCTCACAGCTTATTATGGACTGGTGGAATCAGTCTTTAGATATGGTATCATTTTTTGGGGAAACTCAACGGATAAAGAAATAGCGTTTAAAAGTCAAAAACGATGTATCCGAGCTATGTTTGGCCTTCAGACAACCGATAGTTGTATTCCATACTTTAGAAAGAATAAAATTCCTACACTTCCGTCATTATATACAGTGTGTCCGGGCATGTAGTGATCAAACTTTAAGGGCGTAATCTATGGACAATTTTATCGGTGAAAATACTTTAAATTTGGGGCTTGACCCATTTCTCGCATATTTACAAGGATTTAAGTTTTTAATTTTAAGTTTTCACCTCTTCCTTCAAAAACAAGTGATAGCGTGAGTAGTTTAACATTAATAAGCAAAAATTTTATATCATGCGATAGCCAATAAAATTATCTATTAGTAGAAGTAGAAAACAGATACAAGTTGTGCAGCTGCCGACTAATGTTAATGTAGAGTGTGAAAATAATGTCTTTAAGTGCGTGGAAGTGTGGTTGGTCTCTTGTAAAGCTCCTCCGGCTAGCTACACATAAACAATTATACTATAGGATAGAACTAAGTCCCTAGGTATCCTAATTCCCTAATTCCCTAACCTACAGCATAAATGTAAGATAAATAAATATATAAATAAGTGAGGGATGTCTGCACCGTGAGACCTAAGGTAACAGACGGAATGTGGTGAGGAATAAGGTGAGGAGTGGGTTTTCTCACTGCCAGTCAAGCAGACTCACAAGACTGATCAGGATCTGATGGCTAAGGGTGTCTTGGCCACAGTGAGAGGAATATAGTTACCAGGTGGAACGATACGTGGTTGAAATGATGTAGTCCAAGTCCAAATGGTCAAAGAGGATTTATTAACAATCTTACAATATTTATACTAACGCTATTTACACACACATACAAGTACATTACTTAAATCTATAATAGTGTACGCCCGTGTAATGTGCAACGATTGCACTATGATGTAGGCCAAATTTGTTGCTGATCAGAGATCAATGTTCGTCTGAACATCCTGGCGCCTCCAAGATGCTGGGGTCCAACTGGTACAGCTCGATCATCTCAGTTGGTGCCGGTGGCAGCTGGGTGTCAGGTGCCTGGCGTCGTAATGGTTTTGGAGGCGGTGTTGTTGCCGTCCTCTCCGTCCGTCCGTGCCTCCTGTGTGGGATGCTGTAGATCAGCTGTTCTGGTTGAACTGCAGACCGTCGATGATGGATCCTGGCTCGTACCCATCTTGTTACCTGTGGACCGTAGCAAAATATTAGTAAAACTATTATTAAAAGAGTAATTGTAGTAATAAAGCTAGCTAAGTACGAATGAGACTCTATTTGTGCCCAAACTGTATTATCTAACTGAGTTTGTAAATTGTGTTCTGAATTTACTATGTGTTGGAAACTGTCCCTGGAGCTATCTATTATCTTTTCTTTAGATACATCTTCTATGACAGTTGACGTTATGTTAGAGAGTACAGAAAAATTTAGACCTTTAGAAAATGATTCTAATACTGTAACTTTTTCAGTTCTTTTTGCAGATAATAAGTTATTGATGGTTTTGATAATACAACTTTCAGAGATGCGAAGAACACCGACATCGCTAATGTTTACTTCTACTCTTTGGCCATCACAAATAATAGATGCTGTCACTGGCTGTGTAGTTATAAATAACCATGTATTTGCCATGTACAGCTGTTTCCATATAACATCTGAAGTAATTTTATAGTTTTTAAAAATGCATTGAGTATGATTATGACTTTTGGTTTGAAAGAGTTGTTCAACAATGCAATTTTTATTAAATTGCATGTTCTTCACGGCTACAGGACTACAAATAAAATTCATGTCCTTTTGAATACAGTCGTTGAATTCTTCCTGACTAAGTTCAAAGTAATGTTCGTTGTTGTATAGTCAATGCCCAAGAAGGTGTGTTGTAATACTATAGTTTGAAAATAGTTGTCTGTATTTTTTGAAGGTACAGGTGTGACGTGTACTAAAACGTATTTCGTGATGTCATGGATTGGGTAATGTGCGAATACTTTAATGTGTGTACTGTTTTCAGTTATTCTTGTGTTAATAAGGTGATTCTGCATGATTCGTATGTTATGTGGTAATTTTTCATTTGCTGAGTCTATGATTTTCTCAACTTGTTGTGGAGATAAAACGTTGTATATTGATGCATTATCTAACAGGATCTTAAGTAGGTAAGTTTTCGTAATGATCTATGATTTCAGATATGTAATTGTTTGCTAGATGATATGTTTGCATCACTTGGATCTTAATTCGATTGGCATCTATTGATTTGTACCAAACGTTGTTGTTGTTCATGAATTGGATGGCTTGATTTAATTTAGTTTGAAACTTTTGTAGTTTCTTTTGTATTCTCTCTTCAGTTTGATTGACCGTGGAGACAGTAGATATCATGAATTTTGTTTGTTGGTTAGCTGCTTGAATCAGTAGACGTTGATTATCTTGAAGAGTGTTTATATCTTTGTAGACCTCATCATTAACTCCGAAGACGTAAGTTAGGAATTGGCCTAGCAAACCCCTTTTTCTTCGTGAATGTTATATGTTTGTCAAAGATTGAATGGTTCTTTCAAATTTAATGCGTTCCTCTTCTAGGTGGTGGTAGAATTCGTTGCAATGTGTTTCATATGTAAGCGTCTGTGAGTTATGACATAGGTTTTTAAATTGAGTTGTGACTGTAGAAACTTTATCGAATTGTTGTTTCATATATGCCCGATCATAATTTGTTTCAATTCTAAATGTTCCGCGATTTATGGTAGCCGTCCCAATCTGTTCTACGTATAAGCCCGGGTCGATATTTTTGATAGTATACGTTAGGTTTGACGTAATATTTTGTGCAGTAGTACTAACTGCTTGTATTATCAGCATTAACATAAACTGCAGTAGTGTGAACGCCTTAGGCCCTTTTGCATATTGTTTCTTTTGTTTGTAAGATATTGCTACATGATTTCGTACAGGCGTTTCATTTGTGACCGTGGTTAGTGACTGTGATTTGACGTCATCATTCTCGTTTACAGGTAGAGGAATGAGCGTGTGGATCGACCTTTTTAACTCAGTACCGGTTGACTTTTGTAGGGTGACCACTCTTGTTGCACCATCTTGTCCAGGGTGAATCTTTTACTTTAGCCAATGGCCATTTACTGGGATTGATGTTAGAGTCTTTTATAATGACTGCGGTTCCTATTTTCAAGTTATCGTAGTTTTGTCTCCATTTATATCTTTGTTGAAGCTGATGTAAATAGTCTTTTGTCCAGCTGTTCCAAAAGTATTTTTTCATTTTTTGTGTTAGTTTCCACCTGGATCCTAGATTTGCATTTGTGTATGTAATTGGATCAGGAATTCCAACTGCTTCCCTTCCGATTAAAAAGTGACTTGGCGTTAATATTGTGCTGTCGTTTATGTCTTCGTTTAAAGGACACAATGGTCTTGAGTTTAAACATGCTTCAATTTGATGCAATAAAGTTATCATTTCCTCGTAGGTTAGTGTGGAATCTCCAATTACTCGTTTCAAATGATGTTTCATTGATTTAACCCCGGCTTCAAATATTCCTCCGAAGTGAGGAGATAGTGGTGGATTAAAATGCCAATTTAAGAATAAGAATAAGAATATTTTATTTCAGTAAAAAGTTTACAGTACACTGCCTTATATCATTAGGAACATTATCAGTTGTAGCTAAACATTATATTGTAAATGAGTACAAACATTATCTAGTAATTATTGAGGAGTAGGTACAAACATGTTGCAATATGGGGTATAGTGTGAAGCCGCCGATTTTCCCTAGGTAGGTATTAGTTTATTACAATAGGCTATGTTCATTATTCTTTCTATTTTATTTTAATTTTAAGAACTACTTAATCTATATCTATATATAAAAGCGAACGGTCACTGGTTGAAAATTTTCATTTGTTTTAATTTACAGGTAGCAATTTTCTAAATTTTTCTTATAATAGGTGATTAATGTTGTTTCAGTCTGCCCAAAAAATTATAAAATCGGTATCTCCAAAAATCGAAGCAAGGTTCACTAAAAGATCGCAAAAATGTTTGCAAAAAAATTAGTTTTCTTTAAATTCCCCATACAAAACAACAATATCATACCACAACACTCTAATTAATTATTATCAGGCCTCCGTCACTCGCCTATGCCGGCCGAGATAATTACCTACAGCGCGCGACAACTTCAAGTTGCAAATCAGTCAGGACCGCCACGCGCCTGTGAGCACACGCGTATTTCTATACACGCTCGGTCGATCATCGTCACAATCAAGGTTTATTGTTCCAACAGCACTGTTATCCTTCTTTAACGTAAAATCGTAGTATTTAGGAATAATAATTAACTGTACTAATTTGAATAATTAAAAAAACTACACTTTTTAAATAATTTTGAAATACTTATGACAAAAAACTGTAGCAAAAAAATTATTTTAGCTGATATAAACATTAACTTACTTCACTGTGTCTATTTTCCGACACTACACCTTTTAAAACTATTTGTCCAATTTCGAATTATTGCAACACTGAAGTTTATTAATAGGTACTTTAGAGATGGTACGATTATACAAACACCATTAGATTAAAGATTACCAATCGTAAATACAATAAATGCTTCTTAAAATTAAGTTATTATTTATTTTACTTTGCTTATACAACCCTGACGCTTGAGCTGCGAGGTAGATTAATTCTGAACACAAAAAATTTGCGCTCTTGTGAGCGTAGTAGTAAGGTGCGATTTCGAATGCACCATGTGCGTTGGATATTTTGCATTATTATTATTACCGTTAAAATGTCGGCATCTGATCCTACACAAAGGAGTGCAATTTCTGTTGCTACTATTATGTATTCTGTGTTATTATGGTTAACCCCTAGCTTGTAAAAATATACAACAAATGCAACTAATAAAATAAACATCTATTGGCGGTATACCGAAAAAAAGTTCCCCACCTTCCGTGCTAAGTCGTAACTGTGTTACGGCAAGGTAGGATTCTCGCCTCCCGAATACCAGCTTTAACTAATTAACATAAAGACTGCTTTGCAATGATGCGATTAATACGACGACACACTAAACATGACGATACGTGACGAGTAAAGCGTAAACACGTAGTATATGCAAAATATTCAGACAAGTTTTGAAGTTATTACAATGTGGAATTAATTTTGTTTTTGTTGTTAGTAATTTATTATTATTTAGATGTTTGTTTAAGCGACAAGTAGTAATATTCTTGATATTCTAACAAAACCTTTAGCCACTTAAAAACATAAGATGCTTGACCATTTTTTAATGAATTTAGTAATAAAGAGTATTTATAATAATTGTAGAAATTTTGGATAGGTAGTTTTACTGATGATATACTTATATTTTATTATGTTTATAAATAATATAATTATATAGTTTTTTCCCCTTATTTAATTATCTATTGCATATTATGTATGTAGTAAATTAGTATATAAATATATATTTTTATATATAAACATATGACTATATTGTATATTATGTATATTATTATAATATGTATATATTATTTTTATTCAAGAATAACAAATAAATCCTCGGTCCTTGTGTAGTCTAAACCTTTTAAAAACCCTTCCAGCGTCCTTCCACACAGATATTTAGTCATGTCCTTAGTAGAAATAGTTTTATTAATGCGATTATACAGTGTGTCCGGGCATGTAGTGATCAAACTTTAAGGGCGTAATCTATGGACAATTTTATCGGTGAAAATACTTTAAATTTGGGGCTTGACCCATTTCTCGCATATTTACAAGGATTTAAGTTTTTAATTTTAAGTTTTCACCTCTTCCTTCAAAAACAAGTGATAGCGTGGGTAGTTTAACATTAATAAGCAAAAATTTTATATCATGCGATAGCCAATAAAATTATCTATTAGTAGAAGTAGAAAACAGATACAAGTTTCATACATTTTAAGGGTGTAAGAATGGATTTAATTAGAAATAAACACGATTTTTTTCACATCTTTTTCAGTTATTTCCCAACACAAGAAAAACCAGGTCGTTAAGGTATGTTTTATTTGCATGTTGTTATTAGTATTTGAGCTATTCTACAAAACGAATGTAAATTTATTAGTCTACGTCTATTAGTTTCGACGTAATTGTTGAACAAAGATACCCCTTCCCAGCGGTTTCCATAGCGCACGCGACATGCGAAAATGCACTGCCTGAAAGAATTACACAACCTATTCCGATTACTATGGAAACCGCTGGGAATGGGTATCTCTGTTCAACAATTACGTCGAAACTAATAGACGTAGACTAATAAATTTACATTCGTTTTGTAGAATGGCTCAAATACTAATAATACAATGCAAATAAAACATACCGTAACGACCTGGTTTTTCTTATGTTGGGAAATAACTGAAAAAGGTGTGAAAAAAATCATGTTTATTTCTAATTAAATCCATTCTTACTCCCTTAAAATGTATGAAACTTGTGTCTGTTTTCTACTTCTACTAAAAGATAATTTTACTGGCTATCGCATGATATAAAATATTTGCTTATTAATGTTAAGTTACCCACGCTATCACTTGTTTTTGAAAGAAGAGGTGAAAACTTAAAATTAAAAACTTAAATCCTTGTAAATATGCGAGAAATGGGTTATTAAAGTATTTTAAAGTATTTTTACCGATAAAATTGTCCATAGATTACGCTCTTAAAGTTTGATCACTACATGCCCGGACACACTGTATAAGAAAGGGGCAATGAAGAAAAGAAAACTTTTTGCGAATACGGTTTTACATCTTGGAATTTCATACACCTCATGCTTTCTTCTGGCTGGCATATTATCACGTTGAGGATAAGAATGTTGTCGAAGTATTATTGTTTTTATAAATAACTGTCTAATATTTAGAACATCAAATTCTTTGTACAGTTCAACAGTAGGATATCTAAATTTTTTGAAATTTATTATTTTTATGATACACCTTAAGGCCCTTTCCACTTTTATAAGGTAAGTTTTCTTAGCGCCACCCCAGGCAGAAATACCATACGTAGCCACTGATTGACACAGCGCTAAATATACTGTTTTATTAGTTTTGTGATCTTTTAAGTTTCTAATTTTTTTGAAAATCGGTATTAACTTACGTATTCGAGTTTTCAGATTGGTGATATGTTGGCTCCAGTTAAGGTTTTTATCTATCTCTACCCCAAGATATCTGATACTAACGGTTGAAGACAAAACAAAGCAGTGACATATTTCTGGATCGTTGCAATGAGAGTTATGTGCTCTTATACTAAAATTACAGTTAGGTTGGCCATTTTTTCTTATACTGAAAGTCAGATATTTGGTTTTTGTAAGATTTAATGTTAACAAATTAGAGTCGAGCCAGTTAGTTATTGTTTTTATGCCTTCTTCAGCTGCCATTCTAACCCTCGACCATGTATCATCATGAAAAAGTACAACTGTGTCATCTGCAAAGGTGATCACTTTAGAATTAGGAAGTTGGGTGTTGCATAAGCTATTTACGTATATCAAAAATAGAGTAGGCCCAAGCACTAATCCTTGGGGAACTCCGAATTGTACTGTTTGCTTAGAACTAAGTGTTTCTCCTAGTTTTACAGTTTGCGACCTGTTATTGAGATAGTCCTTGAAGAGGTCTAATGGAACACCTCGTATACCAATCGATTCCAGTTTGCAAATCAATAGGGGGATAGAGACAGTATCGAAGGCTTTAGCAAGATCCAAAAAGATTCCTAAACATTTCTTTCCTGAGTCTAGATTTTTGGCAGAATTTACAAGTTCTTCAATTGCATCCATGGTTGATTTATTTTTTCTAAAGCCATATTGGTTTTTAGAAATGATGTTATACTTTTCCAAATATTTAACTAGTCTAGCATTAATTATTTTTTAGATGATTTTAGCTATTGTTGATAAAAGAGATATGGGACGGAAATTAGAGATACTGTCTCTATCCCCTGACTTAAAGATAGGAACAACAAGTGAATCCTTTAAGATGTTAGGGAATTTACCATGGGAGAGGCACAGATTAATGATGTAAGTTAAAGGTCCGACGATATAGTTAGCAAAATTTTTAATAAATTTAGATGATATTCCATCACATCCAGTGGAAATGCTGTTTTTGAGTGTCATCACTATTTTGAATACTTCTTCATCATCAGATTCCAGCAGGACAAAAGAGTTTGATAAAGAAGTTTCAGGCTTAAATTGATGAACAAGATCATTTTCAGTAGTGTGAAGTTTTTCTAGTATTTTATTCGATAAATTAGCACCTACATTGACAAAATAGTCATTCACGGCATTCGCCGATTCTTGAGGATTTGATTTTAATTTTAATAGATCCAACGATTCTTGTGATTTAGCTGAGGTACTCAAATTACATACCCGTTTTATAGTTGTCCATGTCCTTTTAATATCCTTTTTATTGGATTGTAGTTCTAACTTCTCATATTCATTTTTTAAATTATGTAGAATGCTATTACACTGATTCCTGTAGCGTTTATAAGTAATTGCCAGGTTTTCATCATTAGGGCAAATCTTGTGTTTTCTATGTAACCTATCCCTAAATCTCATACATCGCAATAAGCCAGGCGTTACCCATGGTTGAAAAATTTGTTTTCTGTTAGGTGTTCGTATAATAGTTGTGCATGTGTCAATAATATTTGATAGGGTTTCTACAAAATATTCAGTTGCAATGTTCGGGTCTTTTATTGATAGGATAGCACTCCAATCAACCCGCTTCAGATGCTCGTTTGCTTTGGCATAATTTAGTTTTTTTATTGTTTTATTGCGTATCTATATATCATACATTCCTTTGTCAGAGGTATGCACAAATATACACCACTATGATCGGTGATCATTGCTTCACAGACCACAGTCATTATTTTATTATTAACCTTCACAAAAGAATGATCTAGACATTTATTAAGACGAGTGGGAAGCATGTGGCTGGGCAAAAAACAATGTGAAGCAAGAAGATCTAGATATTCTTCGGATTTTGGATCGGTATTATTAGGAGTGATGTCAATATTGATATCTCCAGTAAGGATGATATTGGGTATGTATTTGAGTTCATTTAATAGTGTGTCAAGGGTTTAAAGAAATCTATCTATCGAGACAAACGAGGGAGATCTGTAGATGCATACAAAGGCATGAGTTGTACCAATTTTTATAACCAGGCAGTCAGCATCAGCAAGATTGGGTTCATATACTGAGACATTAGACAAATTGTCGCGAACATACAAGACCACACCACTACTCTGATTTATATGGTTAGAACTGTTAAAGTTATTATATTTTTCAATTTTCGGCAACTCACCAGAGTTTTGAAGCCAGCAGTCGGTCAGGATTATTAGATCATAGTCTATCGTCGTTCTGCCAAGAAAAACTCTGAAGTCTTCAAAATTTTTGTTGATGCTTCTGATATTTTGTACAATAACATTGAGGGAGTCATGACCATTAAATCTGTATTTCGGAAATTCTTCTGGATTATCGACCAAAACTGAATCACCAGTGGTGACATTATTGTTGATGTCAGCTGTGAAATTACCGCTACGAGTAGATGGCGAGAGGGAAGGAGTTAGCTGTGAAGTCACTGCAGCGTCCTCGCTCGCCCGCGGGTGCCCAACCATGAGTCAGACAAGGACAGAAATAGACTCGGACGCAGGTACCGGCCGTGCGGTGATTCATGCGTACGAGCAGTGCGTAGCCCCTACTATCGGCTTGAATCGCACGGAGGTGACTAATAACGTGACTCGCCGATCCATCCAAAATACTACTACTATGGCAGAAACGACTAGCCGCGCGGGTGATTGGAAACAAATGGTAGGGGAAAACAAGTGGCAAACTGTTAGTTATAGAAAAAAGAATAATAGATTTTTGGGAAAGATTGGAAAAGCATCGATAAGCGGCAAATTTAAATCAGTAGACATCAAAATACCTCTGTTTATCTCTAATGTCTCGAAGGATACGACTGAAGAGGACATTACTTCTTATATTCAGGAGAAAACCAGTGAGACTGTCAATCTGTTTAAAATAAACATGAAAACGGATAGAAAATATAATTCATATAAGGTATATGTACCAAAAGATAAACTTCCAGTGTTTCTGGATGGATCTTTTTGGCCAAATGGAATAACTTATAGGCGTTTTGTTTACCTCAAAGGTAAAGATATTGAGAGTGGACCTCATTTCGAAAAGAAAGCCTTATCAGACTCCCCTACGGAAAGAACCAGACACAAGTAACAATATATTATAATTGTCTACATAGACTCTTCAGTGTAGGCATAAGTAGTTATTATGGAGAGGAACTTTACGCTTATGAGTTATAATTGCAAATCGGTGAAGACGGCCGTGGGAGATATTCGCCATTTATGTCAGAAGGCTGACATAATAGCCCTGTAGGAAACGTGGCTTCTTCCACACGACATACCTTTCCTCGATACAATCAGTAGTGATTTTGAGTACAGTGGGACATCTGCGGTGGACACGTCGGCGGGAATTCTTAAGGGAAGACCGTATGGTGGTGTGGCGATACTGTGGCGTAAAGGTATTTTTAAAACGGTGTCAGTGTTACAGTGCAGAAACCCCCGTATAACGGCAATAAAAGGTATGCTTTGTGATCGTTCTGTAATAGTTGTGTCTATATGCCGACCAACTCTTTAGAAAACCTGCCTGTGTTTACTGAGTGTCTAAGTGAAGTAATTGCCATAGTGGAGGGTAATGAAGTAGAATCAGTCTTTGTATTGGGAGATTTTAACGCACACCCAAATGAACTATTTTGTAATGAGTTGGTGAGTTTTTGCTCCGAGCAAAATTGGGTCTGTGCTGATATAGAAATATTGGGTGTTGGCTCTGATCTTTTCACTTTTGTTAGTGATGCTCATGGTTACCGACGATGGTTAGATCATTGTATTGTAACTCAGTCCGCCTGGCGTACTATAAAAGGCGTGGAGATTGATACGAATGTCTATTCCTCGGATCATCTACCACTAATTATTACTTGCAATTTCAATATTATTAGAAATAAAACTTATGTAACCGGTGTTCAGAGAAATAATGTAATATGGGGTGGGAGAGAATGCCCAAATTAAAAGATATCGTGAAATTTGTAATAGCCGACTTAGAAATATATGTTTTCCAGATGAATTTAGAATTTGTGGGGACAAACGCTGTAAAATTTTAGGTCATAAATATGTATTAGATAAGATGTATAATGATATCGTAGGTATATTGGCAGGCGCTTCTGAACAGACTTGCTCAGCTAGGACATGCTGTCCTCGTGGGGGCCCGGGCAAAGACAAACGGGTGGCTGGGTGGAATAAACATGTACTAAGTGCGCACCGAGATGCCAAAATGAAGTATAGAATTTGGTTATTGCATAATAAGCCTCAGTCGGGTATTGTTTATCAACATATGCTCGAAACTCGAAAACGTTTCAAAAGCAAATTGAATTGGTGTTTGAAAAATCAGGAACAGATAAAAATGGACAGACTTGCGACATTACACGCAGCTAAGAATTTCCCTAAGTTCTGGACTAGTACAAATAAACTAAACATTAAACTTAGTCTTCCTGTGAGTGTTGGGAACCAAAGTGAGCCCAGAGCAATAGCTAATATGTTCATGGAACATTTTAAGGTTCAGTCACCTCTTGGGTCTTCGAGTACGGTGTTTGATGGTGGGGCTGAAGTAGACCAATTTCCAGTTAGGTTCACGGCCAAGCAGGTGGCGATGGTCATTAATAAAATGTCAAGAGGCAAATCGCCTGGTCACGACGGACTTAGTATCGAGCATTTCAAATGCGCGGGAGTCCACTTGCCTAGAGTTTTGAGTATGTTCTTCTCACTGTGCCTAAGCCACTCGTATTTGCCAGGGGACCTAATGAGAACAGTAGTCGTCCCGATAGTTAAAAATAAAACTGGTGATATTTCTGACATAAATAACTACAGACCGATCTCTCTAGCTACAATCACGGCAAAGGTCCTTGACAGTGTGCTTGACTCTCTACTAGATAAATATTTAAAATCACATGATGCTCAATTCGGGTTTAAGCCTGGACTGTCGACCGAGAGCGCCATCCTTAGTCTTAAGCACACTGTCAGGTACTACACGGATCGGGGGACTCCCATTTACGCATGCTTCCTCGATCTCTCCAAGGCGTTCGATCTTGTGTCTTATGACATCCTTTGGGATAAGATGAGGAGGCAGGGCGTCCCGTCAGAGGTATCACAGATATTCCATTATTGGTATGCTAACCAGATTAATAGCGTAAGATGGGCTAACGCTATTTCTGAGGAGTATGGGTTGCAGTGCGGGGTGAGACAGGGTGGGCTGACGTCTCCCAGGCTTTTCAACCTATACGTAAATGACCTCATTGTTGTCCTTAGCAGTATGCGTATCGGATGCTGGGTAGATGGTGTTTGTATCAACAACATAAGCTACGCTGATGATATGGTACTGCTGGCGCCAACAATGGGGGCTCTCAGAAAGATGGTGGGTGTGTGTGAAGCGTATGCTAGATGCCATGGCTTATTGTATAATGTGAAGAAGAGCGAATACATGGTATTTAAGGCCGCCAGTAAATGTCCTAGCGTGGTACCCGACCTCTTGCTGAATGGGGTAAAGTTAAACAGAGTCACTAAATGGCAATGCCAGATTTTGTATGGAAAGTGGCGTCTTTTTTTTTTCGCGCGGCCATCGACCAAACTTTGTTTTTTGATTACAAAATAGTGTAATAAACCAAACTTACTATGGCATGTATACCTCTAAACTCAGTCTGAACTGAGTTACGAGCATTAGAAGTTTGATGATTTTCATACTAGATTTGCTTTTTGTGCGCAAGTTTTGTAAGAAATTGCAACAAAATATTGCGCTATTTTTTTATTGCGCTGATTCTGCTTCATACTGATGTCTGGAGCCTTTAATGGATGATATTGTTTGTTTACACATACAATCTCACTATTTTGTTGCAATTTCTTACAAAACTTTGCGCGCAAAAAGCAAATCTAGTATGAAAATCATCAAACTTCTAATGCTCGTAACTCAGTTCAGACTGAGTTTAGAGGTATACATGTCATAGTAAGTTTGGTTTATTACACTATCTTGTAATCAAAAAACAAAGTTTGGTCGATGGCCGCGCGAAAAAAAAAAGACGCCAATTTCCGGCATTGTCTTTTAAATATCTCGGACACTACGTTACTGATGACCTTAAAGATCATGTTGATATCGAGAGGGAACGAAGGGCGCTGGCAGTAAGGTGTAATATGTTGGCTCGCAGGTTTGCCCGATGTAATGACCATGTCAAGATCACTCTGTTTAAGGCATACTGTCAGAGTCTATACACGGGAAACCTGTGGACCACGTACTCGCAGAAATCGCTTAGCGTCCTTCGGGTCCAATATAACAACGGTTTCAGGGTGCTGTTGGGCTTGCCTCGCTTCTGCAGTGCTTCAGAAATGTTTGCTCAGTCGCATACTGACGGCTTTTTTGCTGTCCTACGCAAGAAGACTGCCTCGTTGCTCAGTAGGATACGGGCGAGCCCCAACAGTATCCTGAAGACCGTGGCAGAGAGGTACGACTCTCCTATTATCCGACATTTCCTTCGGCTACTTCTTACTGAACGGGTTGGATAATTACTATAATTAGTGGTATGTTATAATAAATAAATTACTAACATAGTTGTATAAGGCACTCATTTACTAACCATGTGGATCATTGTTATCTTTAAATGAATAAATTGAATTGAATTGAATTGTCAACCTCGGTGAGTATCTGATCCAAATTATTATCCATTATAACATGTACAGTAGAGATTGCATAGGTACAAGAATTTTAGTCGATAATAGGTGTTTTAGAGTTTGGATTGAGGTCAAAATGATGGACTTATTTATGCGTTGAGTGGACTTTTGAGGAATCAAATAAAATATTGATATGATAAAGTGTATATGAACGAGACAAGTAAATATTAGTGTAGATTTGTAAATATATAGATTCCTGAATGATATGATAAATGAAGTTTTACATACAATAATTATATAGTAAAAGGTGCAAGCAAAAATAAAAATAGTGAAGAACAGAAGTAAATACCACAATTGTATAAATTTTCCCAAGCAAGATAGTCAGATTGAAGCTAAGTCTTCTATTTGAGCTAGTGAGTTAATAATCAATGCTGGTTGACCTTCTTCTCTTCGAAGTAGTACGTTCCCTTGTGATGTCCAGCAATACTTAAAGGTTCCATTTTTCACGAGGTTCCGTCCCGCTGCCAAGATTTTTTTAGACATAGGCGTCAAGCATTCCGATATGTAAATCCTAGACTTCGTCCCGCCATAACCCACCACACTCTCAGTATTTAATGGATTGTCCTTATTATCGCCATTATATTTCTTGAAGGCTTTTAGTAGTATGTCCCTTTCTTTAGATTCTTTATATTCTATAATATGGGTGCATTGTTTTTACCTCTTATGTATACATATATTGGCATTATTTATCGGCTGGGTTTTTATTGTAGTACAGATGTTAGACACAATTTCCTTCAAATCTTCTCCATCCGCCCTGGGAACATTTCTTATTTCAACCATATTGCTGTTCATCTTCTTTTGAATACTATTCAGTTGTGCTTCAAGGTCACTAATACGTTTCATAGCTGTCTCATGTTTCGTTTCAAGGGCTACTCTTCCAGTTATTTCTTTATAACTAGTGGCATTTATCTGCAGCAGTTTTATCATCTCATTGTTAGTTTCAAGAATTTTAAGATTCTGGTTTTTTATCTCAGCCATCTCAGAGTTCATCATTTCCTTGAAGGATTCCATAAGTGCAGATTTCATTTCTTCGAATTGGGTCTCCTCCGGGTTGGTTTTCCTTTTCCTCAAATTAATGTTTCTGACGAAGCTATCGCCTGCTTCCGGTTCAATAGTGAGGTTTGGGTATGATGAGTATTTTACCTGGTGACCCGGTTCCGGAGTTCTCTGCATTTTATCTTAGTTTTTTGCGTATACTGTACACAACTTCAAATACACAACTTAACAGTGGTCGTAAGTGAAATATAGCCACAAAGCAATTAAGATCGTACACTACTGTTAATAAGGATGAAAATTAATTACTATCCTTTTGGTTGGGGCTTAGCACGCGTCTTGCTTAAACAAAGTATCGGACGAGAATGAAATTTGTACCAATGTTAGTCATTGCATCCAGAAAGTTCGGAGATTGTGTGATTTCAAGGATTTCTTGATATAGTACGTTGGCTGTCCCAACAAAGTTCGTAGCGTTGTCACTATACATAGCTGAAACATGACCTCTTCGCGCCATAAATCTGCGTAGTGCAGCGATAAAGGTTTCAGTTGATAAGTCACTGACTAATTCTAGATGTAATTCGATGGCTCCTACGTATAAGGGCGAAACTGCCGCTTACGCCTTTTTCCAATTATTTAAGCAATGATTTCACTTTGCTCTAATCTATAACATCAGTAAGAAAAAAATTTTTTTTTTCCATTAGATACAAAATAAAATTTTAGGCAAATAGGCGTATGTGCAAAACTACGCCACGTATAAAGCCCAATCATACGATTCGTCAATCTATACGAGTAGTTGCTTACATAAACATATATTTTTTATAATCCAAATCTTAAATAAAGCCATGAAAATATTTAGCAAATTGTTTTATTTATAAATTATGACACATTATATAGTTATTTAATTTTTAGCGTTAAGAGTCGCATCTCAAACTAATTTGAAAATTATAAATAACTTGAAAAAATCGAACTGCCTAAGGCATCGTGGGTTCAATTCCCGCCTTAGGCAATTCGATTTTTTCAAGTTATTTATATTTTTTAAAAATATGACACATTATGTTAAAAGACCTAACTAAATCTCGAGCACAGTATATGGGCGTATTTGCGTTAAAACGTAAAACGGTACATTAAACGACTTTTTCTAACTGATTTATTATTGATATAGCACATGATAACAATTAAAATAATTACATTCATAAATAAAGAGAGTAATCGCTTAAAATATTATATTTACGTTGTCATTTAAGTCTCTTTACGTTGAACAATATACATGAAATTATAGAAATATGCCGACGTAAAAGGGCAATGCGTAAAATCTCAAAATATATAAGAAAAATATAAAAATTGATAACAGCAGTAGCAAAAGCATTACATGTTAAGGCTAAATGTGAAATTTCATTAAATTCGTTTTAGTAGGTCAGAAGATATGACCCAAAAATATGGTTCTGGCCACTAAAATGGCTCTCCTGTAAAATTTACTTTTTTCACTTACGCCAGTATACGTAGGAGCCATCGGGTATGGCTTTCGTGGATAAACATACAAATACCGCAATGTATGCTTTATAAGATTTGTGTCCTCTTCCTTTCATGGATTTTATTTGTATTGGGCCTGCGAAGTCGACACCTAAGTGGCTGAAAGGGTGTGACAATGTTACCCGTGGGCTGGGTAATATAGGGTCCTTCTAAATCAGCTACGTTCCGTTTAATGGGAGCATGTATACGTCACACTGAATACGTTCCCAAAGTTTGAGCCAAAAATTCAGGCTAGTTTCCGAGATAATTAAGGAAACAACTTCATTTCTTATCAACCCAATACAACACCCTGTTCAGCTGATTCACTACTACACTGACAAAAATCCGCACGCACACGAGCTTACGTAATGGCCGCCATTGCGCTTGTGCTGCCGTTGAGCCACTGGCCGCGAACACAAGAGTGCCGCCGGACGACGGACCGGCGGGCGGCGCCACACAAGCTATTCTAGGGCTACTACTAGTTATTTAAGGAATTAAATTAAGCAGAAATTTAAAGTTTATTTATTTTTGGTAACATAAAAAAATCTTATGTGGTAAGTACTTATTTAGTGGCCTTAATGGAATGATGTTTATTCAAAAGTTAGTTAAAATACTTTTGCGCTTGTAAAAATCTTTTATTTCAAACGTAGCAACGAAACGAAGCAAAAAAGTTAGTTGCCGAAATCAATGACTTATTTTTATGCCATACACAAATGGGATAGTTACCATGACTATGAAATTTAGAATTACGGTTATTATTACGATAAAGCAGGCACATTTTTCATGTTAATTTTAATCGCTTAATATCCCCTTAGCAAATTAAAAATGTGATTCGTAATTGACTCGATCATAGCAGAAACTAAACGCTATCGAATTATCTACCTGTGATTATCGGCAGTCTTTAGTATTCCGAAGTAAATAAGTAAATAATTGTTCCCAACTATCAATTTTAAACTGAAATAATAATCATTAAAATCATCGTAGAAACAAAAAAAAAATATAAAAGTAAATAATGATAGTTTTATTATTATTAAGATTAGAAAGAATTTTGGAGTTGACATCCTTATTTATGCGTGGCGGAGTCGGTGGTATCAAAGACAGCCGTCCCTCACAATAGCCGACCGCGCTAGTGTTGTAAGAACCTCGAGTCTTTAAAGTCTTTATTTTGAGACTTGAGTTTATTTTTAAGACTAGGACTCGTTAGTCACATGAATAAGGGAATAATTGAGTCTTCCGAGTCCTTTCGAGTATTTTAAGTTCTTTGAGCTAGACTGAATCATGACATGAACTTGAGTTGGTGTATACTAATAGGCAATAATGAGTGATTTCATATCATCATCCGTATGTTATATCTTTACTAATTGAAAATAAAATAAATCGCACAATACAAATGTAATATCAATAAAATTGCATTAAACGCAAATAATCGAATCAGAAGTATCCATCTAAAGACTGACGATTTTCGTAATCAAAAAGTTAAAACGGTCCAATAAAATAATAAACACACAGTCTTAATTCATAGCTATTTTATTTTCTTCAAACTTTTAATAAGTAAGATTCCAAGACTCGAGCACAAACTCGAGTGTCGTATCGTACAACACTAGCCGGCGCGCAGCAAACGAACTTTTAGACACGTGCCGCCGCCTTTTGACACGTGCCGCCGGCCGCCGGCTAGCGCAATGTACACTCACCAAAATAAAATTAAGAAATGCAACAAACTTTTTTTTACTATTCAAATTAAAATTGTGTTTATTGTTAAATCACAGGTACATAAGATAGGTCATAAATAAATACCAAGTTGGAACGGAAATGATTCGGAAATTTTATTTAACTAATTAGGTACCTACCTACCTCATCTACTTTTCTATTGTAATATAAATGATGACATTAACGATTAATTTAAGAATGGACTTTGATTTAGGATAAATGGAATATCAATCAATACAAACAAATTGAAGAGTTTTATTTGCTTCAATAGTCTAATTTCATGTTTCTAAATAATTGACTAGGCCATTGAATTACCTTCACAAAACAATAAGTTCGATTAATTTTTAATTATTATCTGTTATAGGATATTTTACCATGAAATACTCAACACCATAATTTAGATTCGAATCAATTGAAATCGAAAGCAAGCAGATAAAATAATAAACAAATAAGTTTCTTTTTTGTCGACTGTACGCTTATGCCAACTTTTCGGCTCTTGCTTTGGCGGCGTCGGCGTCTTTGTGTCAACAAAAGGCGTGCGGCTTGTCGGCATTTGTCGGCGCGTGCGCTTTGATTTAATTCAGTTTTTGACTAGCTTTCTTGTGTGAAGGTGCGTTTTGTAGTGCTCGTGAAGTGAACTATGACGCACAGATGCACAAATGCAAATAAATTTACTAAAACGCGCCTTAAAAATCATGGCCTTTGCTGGTTGATTTTTCGATGGTATCGTGAGTCCGTTTTACTGTGATTAACATAAGATAATAAGGATAGACAACGATATGAGAGTAGGCCTGCAACATTGAAGTGATAGCTCGCCCAATCAGTCGATCAGCTAATCGGCTATCAGCTGTGACGACTGCTGTGAGTTGTTATAACGTGAGTGTAAACAACAAAAAAGTGTGCAGTGGTAGTGAGCGTTGTGTGTGTTGTGTCTCGTGTTCCTGTGCAGAATGAATACACTACAGCTTTGTTGTGTGAGTAAAAAATACAGCATGTTCCATTATGTAAGACGAAATGAATTTTTATTTTTGTTAGAAAATGTAACTTTGTAAAATCATTATAAAACACATACTCAAATTTGGTGAACTTGTTCAGTGTACCGTATAGATGCCCCCATTAAAAGGAATGTAGCTAGTTTAGAAGGACCCTGTATACCCATTTTTTGAGATGCTGTGGTGGCCTTGTATCTGATACATTTAATGCATTTATTGATTAGACTTTTTACTTTCCTTTTTCCGCTAATTATCCAGTATTTTTGTCGTAAGTAAGCTAAAGTCAGCTTGTTTCCTCCATGGAGTGTTTTCAAGTGTGCGTCGCGTATTATTAGTGACGTCACATAGTGTTCATATGGTAATAGTATTGGATGTTTTTGATTGTATGGAAGTTGCGAATTGTGCAGTCTCCCTCCAACTCTAATAAGTCCATCGCTGTCTATAAAGGGGTCTAAGGAGTATAGTTTGCTTCTTTTTTAGGGTTCCGTACCTCAAAAGGAAAAAACGGAACCCTTATAGGATCACTTTGTTGTCCGTCTGTCTGTCTGTCAAGACCCTTTATCTCAAGAACGCGTGGACGTATCAAGCTGAAATTCACATGAAATACTCAGGTCTATTGTCCCTTTAAGCTGTGAAAATATCAAACTTCTAAGCCAAGCCAATCAAAAGATACAGCCGATTATGGCGATATTTTCAACAAATTTTCGACACTCGCAAAGGAATCAAAACCTTTATATTGCGCTATTTTTTTATTGCGCTGATTCTGCTCCATACTGATGTCTGGAGCCTTTAATGGATGGTATTGTTTGTTTACACATACAATCTCACTATTTTGTTGCAATTTCTTACAAAACTTTGCGCGCAAAAAGCAAATCTAGTATTGAAATCATCAAACTTGTAATGCTCGTAACTCAGTTCAGACTGAGTTTAGAGGTATACATGTCATAGTAAGTTTGGTTTGTTACACTATTTTGTAATCAAAAAACAAAGTTTGGTCGATGGCCGCGCGAAAAAAAAAAGTCGCCAATTTCCGGCATTGTCTTTTAGGGCCTGACCCATTTCTCGAAAAATTAAATCGATTTAAGTTTTTAATTTTCAGTTTACACCTCTTTTTTAAAAAACAAGTGAAAGCGTGGGTAGCTTAACATTAATAGACAAATATTTTATATCATGCGATAGCCAATAAAATTATCCATTAGTAGAAGAAGAAAACAGACACAAGTTTCATACATTTTATGGGAGTAAGAATGGATTTAATTAGAAAAATAACATGACTTTTTTCACTTCTTTTTCAGTTATTTTCCAACACAAGAAAAACCAGGTCGTTAAGATATGTTTTATTTGGATTGTATTATTAGTATTTGAGCTATTCTACAAAACGAATGTTAATTTATTAGTCTACGTCTATTAGTTTCGACGTAATTGTTGAACAAAGATACCCCTTCCCAGCGGTTTCCATAGTAATCGGAATAGGTTGTGTGATTCTTTCAGGCAGTGCATTTTCGCATGTCGCGTGCGCTATGGAAACCGCTGGGAAGGGGTATCTTTGTTCAACAATTACGTCGAAACTAATAGACGTAGACTAATAAATTTACATTAGTTTTGTAGAATAGCTCAAATACTAATAATACAATGCAAATAAAACATACCTTAAGAGCGTTTACGCGAAGCGCGGCGTTTCAAGGGGCATCATTGGAAATGATTCGCGCGCGGCGTTTTTTATAATAGTTTTCAAATGTTTATAGCAAAACAATAACAATGAATTATATATCGTTTCAAAGTAAATATTTTAAAGAAGATGTTATTTTATTATATTAAGCTATTTTTATGTTGAATTAAAGAAGAATATTGGTGTAAAAATCACTTTGATTTTTGGGTATTTCACGTTCTTTGAATTTGTGATATCTTATTGTAAAATGCTTAAGTCTAAGAATTTTCTCAACTAACTATTTGCCTAAGGACTTATGCTATAGGATATAAATGTTTGTTATATCGTTTTCACAGTATTTTTATAAAAAATTCAGCTTGTAAACTGACGCTAAAGTGGAAATTTGAAAACCTGTGTGGACTTATCTTGATAGAATTCTTAAATACTATACTAATCGAAATATTTTCTCAACTAACTATTTAGACGACGAAATCGCCTAAATATTTATGCCTATAACATATTTGTAATGTAACTGGTTAATGATTGTAACGGGTTGAAAAAGTACTGTTTTTGCGCCAAACGGCGTAAACGCTCTTAACGACCTGGTTTTTCTTGAGTTGGAAAATAACTGAAAAAGAAGTGAAAAAAGTTATGTATTTTTCTAATTAAATCCATTCTTACTCCCATAAAATGTATGAAACTTGTGTCTGTTTTCTTCTTCTACTAATAGATAATTTTATTGGCTATTGCATGATATAAAATATTTGCCTATTAATGTTAAGCTACCCACGCTTTCACTTGTTTTTTAAAGAAGATGTGTAAACTAAAAATTAAAAACTTAAATCGATGTAATTTTTCGAGAAATGGGTCAGGCCCCAAATTTGAAGTATTTCCATCGATAAAATTGTCCATAGATTACGTCCTTAAAATTTGATCACTACATGCCCGGACACACTGTATAATATAATAAAAATATTTTAATAAAATGAAACTTACTACTTTATTTCTCACGAACGAATAAAGGTATGAAATTGAAATTTATACCAAATACCTAGGTCTATTGTCCCTTTAAGTAGTGAAAAAATCAAACTTCTAAGTTAACGCGATCAAAAGATACAGCAGTTTATACCGACACCTTAGACGAATTTCCGTCACACGCTAGGGAATCAAAACCTACAAGGTAGGTACTTCCCGTGAACTCAGAATCTTGAAATTCGGCACGAAGCAACTTTATACAGGGTGGAAACGATAAGTGATCTCACTTGATTATTTCTAAACTATACCAGATATCGAAAAACTAGTTACTGATCCTGAAAGTGCTTCACGAGCTCTTTTAAATGGTACCAATAACAGGTTACAGAATAAACGGGATCTATCTGAAAATCCAATGTTTCCAGCTTCCATACTAAATGTATGCCAACCACTCAATATTAGAAGTGTAATTTTTTTAAAACTTAAAATAAACTCGTAAATTTTATACTCATTTAAAATAATTTATGGAAAACATTAGTTTTAGGCTTTATTTGCTATAAAATTTGCTATAATATTATCAAGAGATGAGTGCCATATCTGTGATAGTACTAAATGTATGGAAGATACGGGACTATTCCCACCTCTCGTTCCCACCACTGCAACTCCTGTGTAGCCAGGATCTACAGCTTGACCGCCACAAAAACCCAACCAATGAAGGTCAAGTTTGTCCCGGGGGAAAGTTAAACTGTCATTGGACCCGCAACGAAATTAATCAGAAGAACATAGGAGGAGTTCGAGAGTTCAGCAAATGTATGGAAGATGGAAACATTGATTTTTTAGATAGATCCAGTTTATTCTGGAACTTAATATTAATACTATTGAATAGAGCTCGTGAAACACTTTTAGGATCAGTAACCAGTTTTACGATATCTTTTGTAGTTGTTAATATTATGAGGCTGTACCAAATGTATGGAAGTCGGAAACATTGAATTTTCGGATAGATCTAGTTTATTCTTTAACCTATTATTGGTACCGTTTGATAGAGCTCATGAAGCACTTTCAGGATCAGTAACTAGTTTTTTGATATCTTGTATAGTTTAGAAATAATCGAGTGAGATCACTTATCGTTTCCACCCTGTATAGTACAGATAAAGGAAAAATTGCCAAAATGATAAATTTGAAGTTACATAAAATATTAAAATATTATTTTTGCTTACATAACATAAAATATTTTTTTAATAATTATAAACTTACTACCTACCCTTTTTCACATGAACGCGTAGAGATATTAAAGTTGAAATTCATATCAAACACTTCTTAAATCTAATTGCCTCTAAACTGTGAAAAATTCTAAATCAACGCAAAAATTCAAAACGCTGAGGTAGGTACCTACCTATAATCATACCGCATATTTTGAAATTCGCCACTACTCGCAACGGAATCAAAACTTAAAGACTACTACGATATCTATAGTCTGGTCCGTGAGCACGTAGAATTTTGTCCAATGACCCCTAGCTACGCATCCTTATCGCTCGCGCGTAATTATGTTGCTATCGCGCTCGCATACTCACTGCGGGTGTCAGTCGCACAATCGCGACAGCAATATAATTACGCGCGAGCGATAAGGATGTGTAGCTAGGGGTCATTGGACAAAATTCTACGTGCTCACCAGCGTTGCCAGTTTTTTTTTTCGCCAAGTCGGGACTTTGGTACTTTTTGAGTGAAAATAGCGGGATTCTTCCGTCAGAAGCGGGATATAGTAAAAAAACGTATAATGATCAAAGGTTTTCAAATATTTATCTTTTTATTTGACTTAAAATTACGTTTACGTGACAATAGATAGCAAAAGTAGCTATAGAAAATGTATTTTAACAATAAAAATAATATTTTAAATCAGATTTAGTACGTACGCCACGTACGGTCGAGTTCTCTCCGAAAAGCGGGACCGAGCCTGTCCCGCGCGGGACATTTAAATTTGATTTAAAAATCGGGACGTCCCGCCAAAATCGGGACGTCTGGCAACGCTGGTGCTCACGGACCGGGCTTTAGTAAGTAATTTGATTTAATTTTCTAAATATATAAAAGGAGAAACTGACTGACTGACTGACTGACATATTAACGCACAGCCTAAACGGCTAAACGTAGGCACTTGAAATTTGGAAGGGACGTAGCTTAGGTACCGTAGAGGTGCACTAAGAAAGGAATTCCCGAAATTTCCACGGGAACAGGAATTAGTGGGAAAATCCTTTTGTATGAAAAATCTAAACCGCTTAAGTTAGACGCTTGAAATTTGGCATGCATGCTTAGTAAACTTAAAGCTTAGTTACAACAGGATATTGCAAAATTCCTACGGGAATGGGAGTTAGCGGGAAAAAACATTTGTATGCAAAAATCTAAACCGCGTAAGATAGATGAAGACGGGTAAAACGGGATCCACGCGTACGAAGTCGCGGGCGGCTGCTAGTACGTCATAAATTGTAAACCGCTACGTTTTTACGGCGGAACCCTCGGTGTGCGAGTCCGACTCGCACTTGGCCGGTTTTTAACTTGTTGATGGTTTTGAAGCATTAATATTTCTTGGTTAAATGCTTCTTTTTGTACTTCTTTTATTACCCTAATTGTGGTTTGATTTATTTCCTCAAAGGATAATGTAGTTTGTGGTTTTTGTTTTTGTGTAAATCTGTAGCAGTATGATAAAACCCTGAGCATACGCCCCAGGTCTGAAAATCGTTACCAGATGTCATTTGTTTCTTTTTGATTAATGGTTGTCGTAAAACTTTGTTTTATTTCTATGCATAATTCGGGTATGGTTTTTGTGATGGGCAGTTTCTCGTCTTTCAGCCAATGAGGACCATTCCACCAGAGTGAGAAGTCCTTAAGTTTTTGAGGTTCGATTCCTCTTGAAATTACGTCGGCGGGATTTTCTGCTGATATTACATGATTCCAGTTTGCATTAGGTAAAATACTTTTGATTTCAGATACCCTGTTTGCTACAAAGATTCGCCAACGTTGAGCGTCTCCTCTTGTACATCCAAGAGTTATCATTGAGTCTGTCCAGCAGTATATTGTGACATCTGGTATGTTTAATGCATCTCGTACAGTTTTGATTAATTTAGTTAGGAGTAGTGTTGAACAAAGTTCTAAACGTGGTAATGTTGTTTTATTTTTCTTCGGTGCTACTTTCGATTTTGCTTGTAGTAACGTGACATAATATTGGTCATTGCACTTTACTCGGCAGTAGACTACTGCACCGTAGGCTTTTTCCGATGCGTCACTGAACCCGTGTAATTCAATGCTCACGTTTTTTGTTATATGACACCATCTGTTTATTTTTAAAGTTTCAATACACTTTAATTGGTTTTGTATATCATTCCATTGTTTGTTGTTTTTCTCGTTAATAAGTTGATCCCAATCTGTGCCGTTAGTCCATAGTTCTTGTACTAATAATTTCATGGTTATGATGATGGGTGCTAACCATCCTAGTGGGTCAAATATTTTTGCGACTTCTGATAAAATAAAGCGTTTCGTAGGTTGTTTATTTTCAGTAACCTTGATTTTAAAATAGAAGGTGTCTTCTAATGGTGACCATGCCACTCCTAGCGACTTCCTATTTTCATCTAAAGGTATTTTTAGTAGTTGGTCGTCTTTGTTCTCGTTTGGTATGTTTGCTAACAATTCAGCACTATTTGAAGACCATTTCCGCAATACGAAACCACCTTTATTTAGCATAGCTATTAATTGGTTCTGTAATTCCTTTGCGGTTTCTAGATCATCCTGGCCTGATAAGATGTCGTCGACAAAGAAGTCTTGCAATGTTATTTGACTAGCCATTGGATATTCATCCTTCTCGTCTTCTGCTAGTTGCTGTAGTGTTCTGACTGCGAGGTATGGTGCACTTGTAGTACCATACGTGACCGTGGTGAGTTCATACTCTTCAATTGGCTGGTCTGGATGAAATCTCCACAATATTCTTTGGCATGTCATATCGTCATCGTGTATCTTTATGAAACGATACATTTTCATAATGTCCGCCATAAATGCGATTTTGTGTGTGCGCCATCTTAAAAGTATGGTGGCCAAATCGTGTTGCAATCGTGGACCTTTGTATAAGTTGTCGTTAAGGCTTATTTTCAAGTTTGTTTTGCTACTTGCGTCAAAAACAGCTCTCAATTTTGTTGTTAGTGAATAAATAAATAAATTCTTTATTGAATAACTTATTGACAGTTTTTAACAATAGGCTAATATTAAACTATAATAGGTATAAAATTTTATAAAAAAAAATAAAACCGACTCCAAAAAACCTACACTGAAAAATAGAAAAATAATTACTAATTACCTACTTATTTATTAGGACGAATTAATATTTATGTAGGTATACCATGAGTGATACTTCTGGAGTCGGTGCCAAGATTATGAAACATGTAAAGTTTGCCTGCACCGACTCCAAAAGTATCAATCATGGTATACCTACATAAATATTAATTCGTCCTAATAAATAAGTAGGTAATTAGTAATTATTTTTCTATTTTTCAGTGTAGGTTTTTTGGAGTCGGTTTTATTTTTTTTTATAAAATTTTACTTATTTCTTGCTTTTTAGTTAACTAATTATTACCTTGATGTTACCACTGAAGGTAGGCAGTACATTGAGACCATATTCTTCATGTCTACTGTAAAATAATATTCCCTACAAAATACAGGTTACCATATAGGAAACCTCAAAAGACCTTAAACCGTCAGCCCACCTTAAAAACATGAAAGAATACAACTGTTGGTCTATTTGTAACTATAATATTTAAAGAATTATCCTCCAACTCCTAAGCATTAAGGAGTTGTACCTACCATGACCAGTTCATCATGATGAGATGATGAATTCTGATGTAAACACTTGAATAACTTTAGAAACTATACTTATATATTTAAAAGAATTATCTTCCAACTCCTAAGCATTAAGGAGTTTTACCTTCTATCATCAGCTCATCAATATGAAATGATGATTTCCAGGAGCAAATACTTCAATAACTTAAGAAAAAGTTTGAAAAACGATATACGTGCCTATAAAATTTGAGGGTTGCCCTCGATTTCCCTAGGATCCCATCATCAGATCCTAACTTGGTGACAATGGGACCACCTCAGAAGTGTACCCTATCGAACAAAAAAATAATTTTGAAAATCAGTCCACAATTGACGGAGTAGGTAATCGGTGAACATACATAGAAAAAAAAAAATACATACAGTCGAACATATAACCTCCTCCTTTTTTGAAGTCGGTTTTTGAAGTCGGTTAAAAAGTACATACGTGCCTGAACTAAGAATTATAATTCCTGTATCTCAGGCAAAAAAAAGGCTTACATTACTTTATTAATAGAACTATTTCCAGCAAAATATATAATCTAATATTTATACATAATAATATTTAAATTAAAAACTAAAATCTACACAAGTTACATTTAAGATTTAAAATCAATACAATGTGCTACATAATATTGCTTGTTCTACATACTTTATTAAAAACATCCAACATACAGTGTCTGCGTAAACAAAAATAATAAACTAATAAACTGGGTCACGCTCAATGTTGCAAAAATCATACAAGTTATTTATGTTTACTCTAGATATACTTGAATGCAATTCGGGTTTGTTAAGGTAGATTTGATAAAAGGTTAGTGGGACAGCTCTGTGATTAATTATGGAGTTATCTACTAGTAGGTACTAATGGTAAAAGTTAATTTAAACAATCTAGGTAGTAAATTAGCTAATGATAAAACTGACACATCAAGACAAACATAAACTCGCAAGGGGCGCTCTTAGGCGCCTTCGTAATCTATGGTGTTAATACAGGGTGTTTCTTGTAAGGTGTCAAGCCGAAGGCAGGTGATAGGTGAGGACTAGACCTATCGATTTCACCCCCATGTATGTTCAACGATTTTTCGTAGTTTAGAAGTTATCGTTAATTTTGTGATTTTTTCAAATTTCATGACCTAGTGGCTTAATTTTTTTTTATCTTTTTTTTGGGTTGACTTTTCTCAGATTTCTTTTTGTTGACAGATTCCCTATTAGTTGCAGATATTTGAAAAAAATAATCACCTTCCTATCTTTGATGCAAGATACAAAATTTTTGCTAGAAACATAAAAAATATGCTTTTAGCAGAACATTCTAAAATTTTCAATTGAAATGTATGAGAAAAAAAAAAGAATTTCCATAGGTCCAAAATAATTTTAAAAACTGCGCAGTTTTCTAAACTTTCATAATAACACAAAAAAACATGTACTTAATAGGCCATTATTTTCTGTAATCGCTCCACTAAAGTGGTAAGTCGGAGATTCCGTTACATGTTTTTGACTTTCTTAAGACTTAGTAATATTTGCAATCCCCTAAGTTTACGTTATGCAGAACACATTTAGAGACAATAACTGAAAAGTTTTTTTTATCCACAACGTGAAAGCTCTTGCTCTTCATGTGGTATACAAAAGGGAATATGAAAATTTTGATGATAAACCATATTAGAATGCAAGAAGCTTTTGTAAATATACGAATAATTGTTTTGCGTCGTTGTCGAATGTGCATTCAGGTCAGCGACGGACATTTACTTTAAATTAAATCATTACACCCTTTTTTGCTCTCTCTCTCTCTCTCTCTCTCACACACAGACACACACACACACACACGCACACACACACACACTCACACACACACACACACACACACACACACACACACACACACACACACACTCACACACACACACACACACACACACACACACACACACACACACACACACACACACACACACACACACACACACACACACACACACACACACACTCACACACACACACACACACACACACTCACACACACACACTCACACACAAACTCTTTCTCTTTCCTTTCACACTCTAATAGGTAGGTATATCAAATTTAATCGTAAAGTAACAATCACCACTGTGGTCTAGTGATAAGACTACCTATTTAGGACAGCCAATTCCTCTGTGGTTTAGGATTCCGGGTGAAGCTCGCTGATCATCCAGCAGTTTCCAATTTTTCATCAGGTCAGATGAAGGGCAAGAGCTTCCTCGTTGTGGATAAAAAATATTCTGTTCAGTTATTGTCTCTAAACGTGTTCTACGTAACGTACACTTAGTGGATTGCAAACATTAGTTAGTCCTAAGAAAGTCAAAAACATGTAACAGAATCTCCGACTTACTACTTTAGTAGAGCGATTACAGAAAATAATGGCCTATTAAGTACATGTTTTTTTATGTTATTATGAAAGTTCAGAAAACTGCGCAGTTTTTAAAATTATTTTGGACCTATGGAAATTCTTTTTTTTTCTCATACATTTCAGTTGAAAATTTTAGAATGTTCTGCTAAAAGCATATTTTTTATGTTTCTAGCAAAAATTTTTATTTTTAAATTGTCGTTCTAGTTGTAATAGTCGTGCCCCAGCTCGTGGTCGGGACACTCCATATTGTAATTCGTGATCCTTGAAAGGAAGTCGTACGGTGTAGGTTCCGTCTTTGTTTCGTATTGTCGTGTCTTTGTAGTATTTTTCGCAAATTTCATCTTCTTTGCTTAGTGTATTTTTCTCTGGAACTTCTTCTAATTCCCAGAATTTAGTTAATTGTTGTACTTCTTCCGTGCGTACAGTCATGCTGAGTATTTTTAGCTCAGTGTTTTTGTAGGTGTCACAGAGGCCTGATAAAATCCAACCCAATTCAGTATTCTGGGCGATTATACCGTCTTCTATTTTTTCAAAACCATGTCGTAGTATTTTACTGTATTCGTAGGCTCCTAGTATAATGTCTATAGGTCCCTTTTTGTAATATGTTGGATCCGCAATCAGCTTATTTTCTAGACTCCGTGGCGTTAGCTGTTGCAAATCTTGTCGTGGTAGTGAACTTGTTAGTTTCGGTAGGATAATTAGCGTTACAGGTAAACTATAGTCACTAGAAAATCGTGGTCGTAAGTTTATATCAATAGTGTAGTTTGACGTTTTTGGATTATCGTCAGCAATACCTTTTATTTCAGCGTATATTTTTGTTCTTGGGTGTGCTAAGAGTTGTGCCACTTCCTCTGTACAGAAGGATGCTTCTGAACCTTGGTCACATAGCACTCGTAATAATTGTGGCATACCATCGATTGTTGTTGTTTGTACTAACGCTGTGGCAAGTAGTACATTTTTTGTAGTAGTTATCTCGGATACATTTGACTGGAACTTCTTTTTTCATTTGATTTAGCGTAATTATTTGTATTCTTTTTCTCATTCGTCTGATCTGATCGTATATTTTCGTTGGGCATGTAGTTGTAATTTCGATGCAATAATGCGTGGTGACCGGGTCGTTGACACACTTCGCAGTTTACGTATTTAATGCTGATGCATTGCTTTGTCGAACTGTGATTTAAGCAACGGGTGTATTTCTGTTTGTTTTTAACTACCTTTATGCGTTCGTTTACATCTAGTGTTTTGAATTTAGGGCAAATATGAATGTAATGGTCATTACTCAGACAGTACCAACATTTTTTCGAAGGTTGTTCATAATGTGTTTCAGGTTTATTCTGATAATTGTTCTGTTTATGGTGTATATTGGATGTAGATGGATTCGGAGATGTTTCAAGACATTTGAAGCGTTTTTGTAAAAAGTTCATCATTTGCTCAAAGTCTTGGATCTTAGTGCTGTCTTCTAATTGGTACTCATACTTGATATTTGTCTCAACATCCCATTTGAGCGTGATAAGTCTGATCAGAATAGGGCTCCAAGATGTTGTATCGAGTCCTTGATTTTTTAGTACTTCTAAACATTCACGTACTGTGTCATGTAAATCTCGAAGTTGTGCTGAATTTGCTCTCTTTATAGTTGGTAATTCAATTAACTTGTCAATGAACTTTGTTGCTATCATTCGCTTGTCGTCAAACCTCTTTGTTAGCAATTCCCACGCTGTTTTGTAATTTGATTCGTTAATTGGTAAGTACTGAATAGGAGCGTTTTACCCTGAAATAAAACGCATATTAAAATACTTACCTCACTGGAAGCTTTATATTATTGAGATAGCATTTCCGTTTCCCGTCGATTTTCCTACCCTTTTTAGTACTTGTATTGACTTCGTGTTTCCGGCTCAGTGGCGACACCTGGTGATTGCGCGCCATTTTTAGTTTTCGTAAAAAGCATGGCGCCTTTTTGGTTCATTGGCTCAATTATATCACCAGGCAGGAATGGAAGTGAAAGCTTCCAGTGAGGTAAGTATTTTAATATGCGTTTTATTTCAGGGTAAAACGCTCCTATTAAAAAACTTGACCGTCACTGGAAGCTTTATATTATTGAGACCTGTTTGTTGTCGCCTGGTGACGTCACTTAGGAAAACACTGATACCTTGCGCCAATGTGATAAATTTATAAAAATAAACACAATTTCTGATTAAGAACATTTATTTTATTTAATACATAAACCTTAAATTATACTTAAATATGAATTTAGTAATCATTTAAGTAGGTACATATTTTTGTAATTATTACAATTAGGTAATCAATTTACTGGGTTAAATAATTGAGTTACATTTTCTGAATTAATATTTCTTATAATCTCGCGTCTATAGAACTTTTGGAATGTTTTAGCTGATTGCCAATTTCCACGAGCAAGAATTTAGTCTAAAGGATGATTTTCCACCCAACTTTTGGAAGCTACAGCTGATCTCACGCTGCCTGGAGTGGCAGTAATGCCAGCTTCTTGAAATACTGTTTTTATCCATCCCGCTATAACTGTACGTGAAGCAGGTTTCGGTTGACCTCTTACTGTGATGAATAAACTAGATGATTTTGAAGCTTCACGTCGATCGTTCATCAAAAGTATTGTCCTTTCAATCCAATAGGGGGGATTTAAATTATTGTTATTTGGATTAACTAACAATTTCCAACCAGACTGTCTATATGTATTACTATCGGTCTTAGAACCGAATTCTGGCCAGAATATTACATGTTCGCTAGTTTTAATGTAATGTCTAGGATCAACTTTAAGTAAAGTTAGGTCATGTATACGCCTACCTGAACAAAGTAGTAATAAAATCGCAGCATGACGTGATGTTTGAAACATATTGTTTGTATCAACGGTATACTTCGATAAATGCTGAATTAGTTTACCGACGTCCCATACAGGTGGTTTGGTGTTCTTTGGTTTTTCAAAAGCGATGGATTTTAAAATGTGTTTTACTAAAACGTGTGAGCTTAATTGACCTGATATTTCAGCGTTACATAACGTAGAAACTACGAGCTAGCGCTACATAACGTTGTAAGACAAATTGTGAATCAAGTATAAATCAGATAAGAATTGTGCTAATTGTGGGCCAGTAGGACTGTTTATATTAATGCCATTAGTAGTGGCCCAAGAACACCAACGTTTCCACGCGACCTCATAAGTTTTCAAGGTAGATTTTCGCCGGGAATTTTTAAGTAGGGATACTTGTTGAGGATTCCATGTTTCTACCGCCTCGGACCACCCCCACATCTCCATACCTCTAGAACCAGGTTCTCTACGTTCGGAGGAGGTAGCCCCGTTGTTGTGTCGACAAGATGTCTCTGAAGGTTCCTCAAGGTTAACGGAGCCGCGAGTGCCCGAGCTTTGATGTCTGCGCGCCAGTATACTTTCTCCCACCGAGGCACCACTATTAGAAACACCCCCGTTGACTGATTTAGGTGAATCAGGACTTTGGGTATTAGAAACGGTGGTGGAAATACCCACGCGAGGGGGTAGTTCCATGGAACACTGAACGCGTCGTGAAATAGAGCTTGATGATCTGTCTGATCCAATGATACGTAATTGCTGATTACGTGTGCTGTCTTCGAGGCAAATAGGTCTATCACTGGATATCCCCATTTCGCAAATACTATGTCTACGCCTGGTGCCAGTAAGTGCCATTCTGGAGGTGTGCGAAGGCGTGATAAATGGTCGGCATGATTGTTGTATTTTCCTGGTATGTAATGTATTTTGAAATATATTTGATGTTGATCTAGTAGATTCAAAATTTGGTGTGTTATTTCCAATAGGGGTAACGACTTTGTGCCTCCTTCTTTTCGGAGATGTGCTACTGCAGTCTTGCTGTCGCATTGTATGAGAATCGAACTGTGGTGGAGTTCGTGAATCTGGCATTGGAGGGCATGCAGTATGGCAAGCATTTCTTTTTGGTTGCAATGCAATCCTTTCTCTACTGAAGTCCAACTTCCTGAGATTGCTCGATTGTTTAGCTGCGCTCCCCAAGCCTGATCTGAAGCATCCGTTGTCAAAAAGTGACTCGGTGGAGGGTAGTGTATTGCTGTTGCTAATTGAGAGTTCTCCATCCACCACATCAATTCTTCGTACACTTCTTGAGGTATTGGGAATTCCTTCACCGATTGTTCGGGTAGTGAGTTTAGTAACCTCATTAAGTACCGATGATTGAGCCGACCTCGAGGTACCACAAAACTGGCAAAGTTCAGAATCCCTATTATTTTTTGTAATTCTTTTACAGTTATTTTCATTCGCTCTAGAACTTGATTTATTTGTTTTTTGATTGATGATCTTTTTTCGACAGGTAGACTTTTCTGATTGGTCCAAGTTCTCCACATTACAACTGTCTACAGCATTTTTGCGCACGGGTTATGCATAGCTTATTTTTATTGCTTTATGACCTAGAATTAAGAATAACAACAAAAAATTGTTCTGAATTTGCTTTTATGTGTAAAAAATAGAAAAATTCATATCAATGAATGTATGAAACATGAACATAGAGATGGTTCAATTTGTTGCCAAATATATTTTTTTCTTTCTTTCTTTCATTCTTTCTAACTATTAAAACATACCAAACATCCATTTAAGATTCATTCTCACAAGAGAAAATTTAAAATAGAGTCCAAATATTTATTAAAAATGAAAAGTTCTAATTTCCTGTCACGTTCCATAGAAGATTTTTCGCATAAAAATCTAACCCTATCATGCTTTTAGTATACTGGCCTTGGTAACGTCGTCTCTCAAATCTCACTATATTTTGATGAAAGCGTGCCCCTTGTTCTTGCGAATAAGCCCCCATAATTATTTATAAATATATCCCAATGAGAATGGGGCGTGCATCTTTAGAGACATTCTACTATGAAGATGGAAAATTCAAATCGCTATAACTTCTTAAAAAGCAAATATTTTCGATTTGTAATCGCACTTTTTTATATAAATTTGCTTATATAATCAGAATATAATAAGTAAAATCCATGCGCAAAAAAAATTTTTTTTTTTGTTGACCGGTGTTATGCCCAAATAAATTATGCTCTTTTGGGGATGAAGTATGGATTTCTTGAAATTGACTTGCCATCCTAGATTTTTTAGAGTTTGTACTGTGTGACTGACATGATCGTGTAAGATTCTTGGATTTTGATTTACTATCAAAATGTCGTCTAGGTACACAACGATTCTCATGTTCCACGTTTCTCGTAGCGTTTGAGCCACCCAATTCGTTAACATTGAGAATGTTTTTGGAGCTGTGCTCAAACCGAATGGAAGGCAAGTCATTTCCAATAACTCCCCGTCGTATACGAGTCTTAGAAAGCGTCTGTGTGGCTTTGCTATTTTTAAATGAAAGTATGCTTGGGATATGTCTATCTTGCACATCCAGTCGTGAGGTTGCAGGAAATGTGGGATGCGATACATATTTATTAAATGGAAGGGTTCGGTCAGCACATATTCGTTTAATGCTTTGAGGTTGAATATAGGACGGGCCGAGCCGTCGGGTTTCGGCACAAGAAACAGAGGGGAAATGAAACTTGGTGACGGTTGCGCATTCTTTAGAACGCCCTGCTTTTTCATTTTTTGAATTATTGTGGTCATGCAATCCGAAACAGGAGTTTGGAATGGACAATTGACTACATCCGGGTATATAAGTGGAGGTTTTTGATAAAAGGGGATTCGATATCCTTGTATTATTTTTAAAAGAATTATTGGTGCCTTCATTTCCCTCCATTTCGAATGGTAATCTGCTAACTGACCTGCTTGAAACCGTTCCGAGTCATTGTTTGTATCATTTGGCAGTATCTTTGGTAGTTTTTGGAGCATTGGAGCGTCCTCGGTTACCTCTGTATTCGGGCCGCGAGCCTCGATTATGGAATGCACCTCTGGCATTAAAATGGTAAGAGGGTTGACCTCTCGAAGGGAAGCTGGCCTGAGCATATCCACCCCGCGAGGGTGGGTTGTGGTTGGCAGTATATGCATATGTGGGAAAGCCAGAGTCGGGAAAAGAATATTGGGTCCCACGCGATGGGACGGTAGGTTTACGCACGCCTTGCCCCCGCGAGGGGCGGCGATTTGATGAATTGCCTTTTTGTTGGGCAGATTCGTCGGACTTTAATGGCCAAAATGCTTTACGAACACCTCCAGCTTTTTCTAAAATAGACGTTAACTTCTCTGGATCAAATAAATTTGTATGTGTTGGAGGTATTCTGTTTAAAGAAGCCTTGATTAGGGGGTCTCGCACTTGACTAGTAATCGATTCTCGTCTCATTTCAACAGTTTCTGCCCGGTGGCCACAAACTAATTGTAAGAGATCAGAAGATATTTTGTGGAAGTCTCCTTTTTGAAAAAGTTCTTCCACTTTTGCATTTAAATTATCAAAAGTTACATTTGTATTCTTGGCCCAAAAAAGAAGATTGCGAATACTTTCTTGTAAAGTTTCTTTTTGTTTTAGTAAGCAGTACGTTATAGCTGCATAAGCTTTCTCGGTGTTTGCCAAATGACGAAGGTTATCATACATTTTTACCTCCTCGTTTGTTTCCAAGTCTATGAAACCTGGAGTGTGATTGTATAATTTTTGTGTATCAGCGTATCTTACTTCTGACCAAGAACTATTGCCAAAACGTTGTATATCAAGAAGGAATTTAAGGTACTGATCAGGTGTCTTTGGTACTGTGGGTTCTTTAAGCTTAGTTTCAATATCAAATGTAAACCCTGAAGCCCAATTTTGACATTCCGAGTCGCCACATTGATCCCCAGTAAAAGAAGTTTGTTGGTCATATAAATCGCCACTAACCCCTGAATATATGGATAAATTATCACACGCCTCATTATTATTGGTGGTTGAAGCCAGTTGTTTACGAATTTCCCCCATTTCGTTAAACAGTTTATCTATCATCCGGTTAGAATAACGCGAACGCTTACTTTTCTTATGGCGCCGGCGGTGTAATCGTTTACCTCGTTTGCCGGACGATGATGAAGAGCTCGAGGAGCTGCTGCTCGAGCTGCTGCTGGTGCTCCGGGCCCGCTTGCGAGACGTCCCGCTCGGGCCAGGCACAGGTGGCGGCGGCTGAGGGTCACCCGCCGAATCTTTTTCAGGATTATCCATTTCTAACAAAATCAAATTAAATTTAACGTCAGCTGCTAATAGAACCGGAAAGTCACGAAAGTTTTTCAAATATTTTACACAATATGATACGAACGGAAAAACCGTTAAATTTAATTATCATATCACTACGTTACATTATTCTTTATAAAAAAGGTTATAATTACAATATTAGTAACGAATGGTACACGATACAATCGTAATTTTCAAATAGTAACACTTTTTTCTAAAGTAGGGTAGGTTACTTACAGATTTTTCTCCAATTTGCTTAAAATTCACTTTGATCACTTTTACTTATTACTTTTTAATCACTATTATTTATTACTCAATATTGTTTTCACAAGTCGCAGAGACGGGGCTGCTGCGCCCAAGTTGATTCGACGGAAAACAAAACGCCAATGAACCAAAAAGGCGCCATGCTTTTTACGAAAACTAAAAATGGCGCGCAATCACCAGGTGTCGCCACTGAGCCGGAAACACGAAGTCAATACAAGTACTAAAAAGGGTAGGAAAATCGACGGGAAACGGAAATGCTATCTCAATAATATAAAGCTTCCAGTGACGGTCAAGTTTTTTAATATTTTTTGCTGCTTCGCCTTTAACATGTGATTTCAAATATTGCATTTTTTCCGTGCATGATATTGAGTGATCTTCGTGAATTATCTTAGTAAATAAGTCTTGAAAAGTATTCCAATTGTTATAATCTCCAGAGAATTCGGGGATTTTAATTTGTGGTAATTTTCCTGATGATCTAGGAATTATATTGCTTGTGGTTGGTTTACTCTCAAATAGTTTTTCTTGGATAAGTTCTGTAGTGATTTCATAATCTAATTGGGTTTTGTCGAATAAGTTGTTCTTGAAGTAATTTAGTTCGTGCGTGTTTTCAGTCATGAGTAATTCAAGGTGATTTTTTTCAATTTCTTGCCATTGGTTTTGTATAACTTGTAATAATGATTATAGATGCCACGTAGGTTTATTTTCTGTGATTCCTGTCTTTGCCTGAATAAGCTTCTTAGCGAGTTGTGAAATTCGAAAATTTTGTATGAATATTTTTTGACTTTGTTCAAGATTTTCGTCTGTTGAGTCTTCTTGCGGCTCTTCTGGTTGGTATAGTTCGTGTACAATTTGCAGTTTGGCTTCAATTTTTTGCAAGTAGTCAATAGTGTCGTCGTATTTTTTCTTGATGTAAGTATTTCTTGGTCTTGTAGTTTCGTATGGTTCGTCTTTGCTCTTTCGTATAATTTGTTTAACCGACATGTCCTGTCGTCTATGTATTGTCGTGAATGTCGTGAGGCTGAATCCTTTTTCATATTCGCCATAAATCGTAGGATATCATTGTATATGTTTTCTTGCTCTTTGACTAACTCGTTAATGTCTTGTATCTCCATGGTGCTCCTCTTGTCTATTCTGTTCCTTCCTAATACCCTACCCTACGTCTATCAATAAAACTTATGTCAATACTTGATGTACCTGCGCCCTAATTACGGTATTTTGCGACTTCTCAATCAGCCGGTGAGACCCTCTTCCGGGAGGCCAGTGACCGAACCGCTACCGTAATAGAAGCTTTCCAACAGGATACAACAGGTATCTAAGTACTCCAGATTGCTACGAAACTGATGCTTGTTGAGTACACCAGCACATAACTCTCCGAAGTGTCAGTCTGTCCTTGTCATTCCTAAGGGGGTAATAGGACCGCGTAGTAAATTAATTTAGTGTTTTAACCTATTTTTGCTCGAAGGACCATAATGTGCAGCTGCCGACTAATGTTAATGTAGAGTGTGAAAATAATGTCTTTAAGTGCGTGGAAGTGTGGTCTCTTGTAAAGGCACCGGCTAGCTACACATGAACAATTATACTATAGGATAGAACTAAGTCCCTAGGTATCCTAATTCCCTAATTCCCTAACCTACAGCATAAATGTAAGATAAATAAATATATAAATAAGTGAGGGATGTCTGCACCGTGAGACCTAAGGTAACAGACGGAATGTGGTGAGGAATAAGGATCCGGCTCGAAGGACCATAATGTGCAGCTGCCGACTAATGTTAATGTAGAGTGTGAAAATAATGTCTTTAAGTGCGTGGAAGTGTGGTTGGTCTCTTGTAAAGGCACCGGCTAGCTACATATGAACAATTATACTATAGGATAGAACTAAGTCCCTAGGTATCCTAATTCCCTAATTCCCTAACCTACAGCATAAATGTAAGATAAATAAATATATGTATAAACAAGTGAGGGATGTCTGCACCTTGAGACCTAAGGTAACAGACGGAATGTGGTGAGGAATAAGGTGAGGAGTGGGTTTTCTCACTGCCAGTCAAGCAGACTCACAAGACTGATCAGGATCTGATGGCTAAGGGTGTCTTGGCCACAGTGAGAGTAATATAGTTACCAGGTGGAACGATACGTGGTTGAAATGATGTAGTCCAAGTCCAAATGGTCAAAGAGGATTTATTAACAATCTTACAATATTTATACTAACGCTATTTACACACACATACAAGTACATTACTTAAATCTATAATAGTGTACGCCCGTGTAATGTGCAACGATTGCACTATGATGTAGGCCAAATTTGTTGCTGATCAGAGATCAATGTTCGTCTGAACACAAGTTTCATACATTTTAAGGGTGTAAGAATGGATTTAATTACAAATAAACATGATTTTTTCACATCTTTTTCAGTTATTTCCCAACACAAGAAAAACCAGGTCGTTAAGGTATGTTTTATTTGCATTGTATTATTAGTATTTGAGCTATTCTACAAAACGAATGTAAATTTATTAGTCTACGTCTATTAGTTTCGACGTAATTGTTGAACAAAGATACCCCTTCCCAGCGGTTTCCATAGCGCACGCGACATGCGAAAATGCACTGCCTGAAAGAATCACACAACCTATTCCGATTACTATGGAAACCGCTGGGAATGGGTATCTCTGTTCAACAATTACGTCGAAACTAATAGAGGTAGACTAATAAATTTACATTCGTTTTGTAGAATGGCTCAAATACTAATAATACAATGCAAATAAAACATACCTTAACGACCTGGTTTTTCTTGTGTTGGGAAATAATGAAAAAGATGTGAAAAAAATCGTGTTTATTTCTAATTAAATCCATTCGTACTCCCTTAAAATGTATGAAACTTGTGTCTGTTTTCTACTTCTATTAGTAGAAAATTTTATTGGCTATCGCATGATATAAAATATTTGCTTATTAATGTTAAGTTATCCACGCTATCACTTGTTTTTGAAGGAAGAGGTGAAATCTTAAAATTAAAAACTTAAGTCCTTGTAAATATGCGAGAAATGGGTCAAGCCCCAAATTTAAAGTATTTTCATCGATAAAATTGTCCATAGATTACACCCTTAAAGTTTGATCACTACATTCCCGGACACACTGTATATTGGAAATAGCACTATTTGTAAGACCAAACTCTCACCTGTTTCCGCGGCTTGCTGACAAAGTTGTCCGCAATCGTCGCGATGGTAGCAAATTATGCTTGCATAGTGCAAAGACAACTCTGATGCTTAATAGTGTAGTATGCATGGCTCCCAAAATTTATAATAAGATTCCCCAGGCCTATAAATCGCTTAATAATAATCTCTTCAAGAATAAATTTAAGAAACTATTAATTGAAAAATGCTATTATTGTATAAATGACTTTCTTAATGATAAATTTTGACATTATACAGGGTGTCCCGTAATGTAACGTCAAGCTGGAACTGGGTGTTGAGGCAAGTTGTGCTGGTTATCAGAAAAATATAAAAAAAAATCTATGTGGCATATTTTAAAAATAATAGTATGAGCAGCGCGCGCGCGTGTAACGTGCGGAGCGCGAACGCGTACTGGCGATCGATGCGTCGCGGCTATGGGCGGGACGCCGATCGAAAATTCTAGAGCGCTGTAACCGTTAGCGGGGCGCGGCGCGCGGGGTGTAGCTCGCGCGGGATTCGAGCTATGCCCATATCGGGTAGCGTAGCGTGATGCCGGTGCGATAGGCACGTAGTAACCGGTTTGCTATATGCTCCCCCTCTAGACCAGGGAAACGCCCTCGTCCGTGGTCTAGCATCAACCATCATCCCCCCCTACACCTTACGTGGTCTTCCGCGTTTCCTTTTAGGTACTACGGGCTTAGGAGGGACGGCTTCGTTACCTTGGTAACGGGTAAGATCTTGTGTATGAATTTCCTGAACCATGAACAGGTCTGCAGAAAGGTTCTCAGGTGTTTAAGGTTACCTGGTTCCTTCATCTCGAGGACAGCACTCACCTTCTCTGGGTCGGTGGAAATACCCTGCTGGGTAACAACGTGGCCGAGGTATTTGACGCTTTCTCTAGCGAACGCACACTTCTCCCTGTTGACATGGAGGTGGAACTCGGCCAGGCGTTTGAAAACTGCCTCGAGGTCTTGCAGATGTTTCTGGATTCCTCCATCAGAAATCACCAGTAGGTCATCTAAGTACGCAAGTATAGTTACGTTTTGTAAAGCTGAGCAGGAACGGAGACGATCTATGAGGCGCTGGAATGTCGCTGGTGCGTTTTTCAGGCCGAACGGCATTCTCTTAAAGCGGTAAGTACCTAAAGGGCAAGTAAAAGCAGTTTTGTCCCTGTCGGCTTCGCGTACCTTCACCTACCAGTACGAGGACTTCAGGTCCAGGGTGCTCATGAAGCAGTCTCGTTTAGTACTCTGCAACAGCTCATCGATGCGCGGCATCGGGTAAGTATCGGACTTGGTGACTGCGTTTAGGCGTCTGTAGTCTACGCAAAAACGGATACCACCATTGGACTTCGGCACCATCAGCGCCGGGGAACACCAAGCCGATTCACAATCTTCGATGATGTCATCCTGTAACATTTTGTCAATCTCTACCTTCATTTGCTCCTTCTTTGAGGGATTCAGGCGGTAAGGAGGCACAGCTATTGGCGGGTGTTCACCAGTCTCGATGCGATGCTCTGCATACGGTGTTGGGCCTCCCCCTGCTCTGAAAATATGCGCGTGCCTGGTGAGGACATCAGCGAGCGCTTGTCGCTCAGCTGGATTGAGATGACGGCCTTCATCATCCCTAAGAACCTCTGTAGAAGCGCAGGACACGGAACGAGAGGTAGGTTCAAACGATAGATTATATTTTATTTGATCGTTATTGCTAAAATACCACAAGTCGTTGTGAAAATCTATTACTACCTTAGCAGCCGTAATAAAATCTATTCCCAGTAACGTCTCGTTATTTGTAGCGTCTGGAAAAATTAAAAATGGGATTCTGATGACAGTCTGCTCTAAACGCACAGGTAATGTGGTAGTAAGTACTTCCATGCGTCGGACTATACCGTCGGCGAGTTTTATTTCCCGCCAGGAAGAATGAAGTTGATGACCCAGGCGTAGAAGGAGAGCATACAGCGTGTGACCCGCAATACAGTGTCTAGCGGCCGTATCGATGAGAGCGGTACCCTTGTGACCTAAGATGTCAATATGAAAAATAGGGCGTAAATTGCGGCCTACGGGGCTATCCGCAAAATCGTCATCACACGCACGCGCTCCATTATTTACATTTTCGTATTCAAAACAATAGCATTTGATCAAATTACAGTTTTGACATTTTTGTGAACACTGGGTATTCTGAACATCACTACATTGTGGCACTGAACTAAGATTTTCACAAGATGTAGAATTAATTACACATTTGTCAAAGTTGCACTTACAGTTATGTAAGGATTGACTATTCTGATCATTTTTGCATTGTGACTCATTATTACTAGAATTATCACAAGAATAAACAAAATTAGAATTTTCAAAATTGCACTTACAATGACTGTGTAAGGATTGGCGACACTGACTATTGTTGCATTGTGACACAAAATTATTATAATCACAAGAATCAGTGGAATTAAATTTTACATAATTGCACTTACAATCAACTTGTAAGGATGGACTATACTGCACATTATTGCACTGTGACACACTATTTGTATTAACACAGGATTGAGAAACATTACAGTTAGTCTTATGAAAATGGCACTTACAAGCTTGTAAGGATTGAGTATACTGAACATTATTGCACTGTGACACGTTATCTCGATTGTCACAGGATTGACAAGAATTAAATTTGGTTTTATCAAAATTGCACTTACAAGTTTGTAAGGACTGAGTATGCTGATTACTATCACATTGTGACAAATTATTACGACAATCACATGGCAGCGAAAAATTAAGTTTTTCGGAATTACACTTACGAGACATTGGTAAGGATTGAACATGTTGATTCGTATTACATTGTGGCATACTATTGTTACTCTTAGCATCTTGTTTATCTTTACAAGAGTGAGAAAAATTACATTTTTCTGGAGTAATCGAACTTTTAAAAGATTGAGCATTGTAACTATCGCTATTACACTGAATGTTATTGCGACTTCGTTCATCAAATAATGTATTTAATCGCGTTTTGGGACTCTGTGAAATAGAATGATTTTGCACATCGGAAGCGGGACACGAGCAGGAACTTTGATCACTACAATTAGTAGGTATTTTCGAGTTACTATTATTTGATGGACGAGTCGTTTTCTTTGTAGTTTTATGGTTAGAGTCTTTAGAGTTTAAGTTACGAATTGGTTTCGAACACTGATTACGCACTTTACGCGAAAACCACCGGGATTCGACACTAAAGAATGGCTCACTTTTGTCACGCAACGAGTTATCACCGTTATCACGCACTGAATAGTTAGTAGGGAATTGGGACTGACCTTGGCTCTGCAACTTACGGCATTGATCGCGGGTGTGTCCAAACCTTTTGCAGTACGTGCATGTGGGACGCGACTTTCTCGCGGCGGGGGCGGCGGCGGCGTCAGGTGATGGTTGCGGCGGCGGGGACGACGGCGGCGGGGGCGGCGGCGGCTGGCGGGCGGCGGCGTACGTGACGGCCGGCGGCGCCCGGGTGGCGGCGGCTGCGGGGGCCGGATAGCGGCTGGCGGCGGCGGCAGGCGGCGGTTGCGGGGCACGTATGGCGGATTCCGGCGCCGTATAAGTGGGCGCTCGGGGACCGGCGTATGTTGTGCTCGCGCGGGGTGCCGTGCGCGGCGTCGGAGTACCTCTCGACGTATCTGCCTCGCCCTGGCTGTCTTCTATATTGCGCGCATGACGTAGTAGGTCTTGAAAAGTGGCAAATTCTTCACGGCGTAGTCTCTGCCGGATTTTAGTGTGTAGGAGGCCGTACACCATGTCAAGCCTGGCCTTCTCCGAGACGTCTCTATCCGATATTTTCGATAGAAGGGCACGGCTGCGCGCTATGAATGTGTCCGTGTTTTCATTGTGCATCTGCGGGCTCGCGAATAGCTGTAGGTAAATGCGGTGTGGCGGGCGGCGGTCACCGAAGGCACTTATCAGGTTCTCTTTGGCCTCGTCCCACGATGTGATGGTGTTCTTGATGCCAAGCCACCACGTAGCAGCATCACCACTGAAGAGAAATGCGAGGCCGCGGACGATGTTGGTGCTGGACACCTGAGCGCAGTCGCTGTACGCCTCGACGGCGTTTATAAACGCTTCTACCGATTCGTTCGGATGGCCGGAAAATTGTGACTTACAGCGGGCCAGGGTGCCTTCCCCTGGGGCCGGTGTCGACGTGTTAATTCGTGTCACAGATAACAGGAGGTCTTTGAATGCTTCCGTCTGCGATCTTTGCAATGATTCTATTATGCTGGCTACGTTTTCAGTAGAAAAGTGAGAAGCGGGAACGTAGGTCGTATCGCGGCTTGTTGGAACTTCGTGTTCATCGCGATCCTGCGTCGGCGGCGTGGGCGTCAGAGGGCTGGGAAATGCGGGATTCGGCGCCGCATTCTCTCTGTCACACGCGTTTCGGCTTCTTGTATGCATTGCGGAGAACGAATAACTTTTACACTGTCACTGTAGGTCACTTATACATATTTTACGTTGGGCGCCAGATATGAGCAGCGCGCGCGCGTGTAACGTGCGGAGCGCGAACGCGTACTGGCGATCGATGCGTCGCGGCTATGGGCGGGACGCCGATCGAAAATTCTAGAGCGCTGTAACCGTTAGCGGGGCGCGGCGCGCGGGGTGTAGCTCGCGCGGGATTCGAGCTATGCCCATATCGGGTAGCGTAGCGTGATGCCGGCGCGATAGGCACGTAGTAACCGGTTTGCTATAATAGGCATTTAAAAAAAATCAAAAAATTCTACTCCAGGTGACGGTCCTTTTACTCGTGTTGCCATAAATCTTCACTTTTTCCAAATTTTTTTTTTGTTATGTAACCCTGAATAATGCTTCTCTAAATTGTTATCAAAATTACAAAACCAGCTGCTCCAACTTGGATGAAAAAAATACATTATTCCCAAAAAAAATATCAAAATAAAAATTTTGCTTAGTTTAAACTGACTGTACTGAAAAAAAAATTGTACTACGCGAGTGTGGCAAGTGACGTCATAATTTGGCGCATTTAGTAAGGATTCCAAAATGGTATAACACTTTGTAAAATCTTGCAGTAATTGTCGACAATTTTTGTTTATTGGAAATAATCCCGTTTTTAACTTTATCTACCTTGGTTAAAAATATTATTCTAATGTGCCTTAAATTCAAGTTTCTGGCTTAAGTGAGGTGGAGAAGCCATTTTAAAAGGTATGAGCGGGACGGAGAGGGCCATGTTACCAAGCAGGGATGTTATGGATATCCGTAACCGTAACCGAAACTATCGGATATCCGAAATAAAAAAATGTCCATAACCGTAACCGAAACTGATTCAAAAGTTACGGATAGTTTCGGATAACGGCCAAACTGCAAAACTCTATGAAATCTGCAGTATACACGCCGCAGCTGCAATGCCGCGCTGCCGATTTCATAGTTTTGCAGTTTGCGGTCTGCGGCCCGTCTTGGAATTGTGTAATTCCGTAACCGAAATTATCCGAGATTTCGGATAATCTGAAATGATTTCATATCCGTGACCGTAACCGAAACCGGTATAATATTATTCTAATATCCGTAACCGTATCCATAACCGAAACTTCATATCCTTATTATCCCTGTTACCAAGTACAAGTGCAGGCAGAGCAGGTAGTAAAGGCGCGCGCGCACGGGTGACTTTTGTCACAGTATGTCAACTACTAATTACTGTCATGGTGACAAAAGTTTCTGTGACTGACTGTACGGTAGTCAGTCACAGAAACTTGAATTTTGGGCACATTAGAATAATAATTTTTAACCAAGGTAGATAAAGTTAAAATCGGGACTATTTCCAAAAAACCAAAAATTGTCGACAATTACAGCAAAAATTTACCAAGTGTTATACAATTTTGGAGTCCTTACTAAATGCGCCAAATTATGACGGCACTTGCCACACTCGCGTAGTACATTTTTTTTTTCAGTACAGTCAGTTTAAACTAGGCAAAATTTTTATTTTGAAAATTTTTTTGGGAATAATGTATTTTTTTCATCCAAGCTGGAGCAGCTGGTTTTGTAATTTTGATAACAATTTAGAGAAGCATTATTCAGGGTTACATAACAAAAAAAAAAAATTTGGAAAAAGTGAAGATTTGTGGCAACACGAGCAAAAGGACCGTCACCTGGAGTAGAATTTTTTGATTTTTTTTAAATGCCTATTATTTTTAAAATATGCCACATAGATTTTTTTTTATATTTTTCTGATAACCAGCACAACTTGCCTCAACACCCAGTTCCGGCTTGACGTTACATTACGGGACACCCTGTATATTTTTAAATTAATTTGTATTTGACTTCGCTGTATTGACTTATAAAAACACACTAAGTAATTATAATTTTTACACGCCGAATATCGGTAAGACATGTTGATAGTAACAAAATCTACTAACACCAAAAATATATTTCTGTATTGTCTGTCACACATGGTCTGATAAATAAAAATATCTCCATCTCCATCTCCATCTCCATCTCCATCTCCATCTCCATCTCCATCTCCATCTCCATCTCCATCTCCATCTCCATCTCCATCTCCATCTCCATCTCCATCTCCATCTCCATCTCCATCTCCATCTCCATCTCCATCTCCATCTCCATCTCCATCTCCATCTCCATCTCCATCTCCATCTCCATCTCCATCTCCATCTCCATCTCCATCTCCATCTCCATCTCCATCTCCATCTCCATCTCCATCTCCATCTCCATCTCCATCTCCATCTCCATCTCCATCTCCATCTCCATCTCCATCTCCATCTCCATCTCCATCTCCATCTCCATCTCCATCTCCATCTCCATCTCCATCTCCATCTCCATCTCCATCTCCATCTCCATCTCCATCTCCATCTCCATCTCCATCTCCATCTCCATCTCCATCTCCATCTCCATCTCCATCTCCATCTCCATCTCCATCTCCATCTCCATCTCCATCTCCATCTCCATCTCCATCTCCATCTCCATCTCCATCTCCATCTCCATCTCCATCTCCATCTCCATCTCCATCTCCATCTCCATCTCCATCTCCATCTCCATCTCCATCTCCATCTCCATCTCCATCTCCATCTCCATCTCCATCTCCATCTTCATCTTCATCTTCATCTTTAATAATTATAAACTTACTACCTACCCTTTTTCACATGAACGCGTAGAGATATTAAAGTTTGAAATTCATATCAAACACTTCTTAAATATAATTGCCTCTAAACTGTGAAAAATTCTAAATCAACGCAAAAATTCAAAACGCTGAGGATATTTTGAAATTCGCCACTACTCGCAACGGAATCAAAACTTAAAGACTACTACGATATCTAGTAAGTAATTTGATTTAATACGTCATAAATTGTAAACCGCTACGTTTGTACGGCGGAACCCTCGGTGTGCGAGTCCGACTCGCACTTGGCCGGTTTTTTGTTATGGAAATTTAGATATTTTAATGTTGCAATATCTATATCTATACTTATAATAAATCTGTAGAGAGGTCAATTCTGTACATGAAATATATTTTCAAAATAACTATCAGGGGGTGATTAGTGATCGATACTGATGCCAAAAATGCAATCAGTAAAATTTTTGTCTGTCTGTCTGTCTGTCTGTCTGTCTGTCTGTCTGTCTGTATGTTCCTTATAGAAACAAAAACCACTTGACGGATTTTAACGAAACTTGGTACAATTATTCTTCATACTCCTGGGCAGGTTATAGGATACTTAGGAATTCCCACGGGAACGGGAATTAGCGGGAAAATCCTTTTGTACGAAAAATCTAAACCGCTTAAGTTAGACGCTTGAAATTTGGCCTTAGTAAACTTAAAGCTTAGTTACAACAGGATATTGCAAAATTCCCATGGGAACGGGAGTTAGTGGGAAAAAACATTTGTATGAAAAAATCTAAACCGCGTAAGATATACTCTTGAAATTTGGCATGCAGGTACCTTAGTAAACTTAAAGCTTAGTTACAACAGGATATTGCAAAAATCTCACGGGAACGGGAGTTAGCGGGAAAAAACATTTGTATGAAAAAATCTGAACCGCGTAAGATAGATGAAGGGGGGGTAAAACGAGATCCACGCGCACGAAGTCGCGGGCGGCCGCTAGTTTTACATATTTGTACTTAATTTCTTCATTTTTAAGAGAAAAATTATGAAAAAAATTGACAATATGTATTACCTCCTTCTTGATTTTTTAGTGCAATAACAAAAATATCGCACAAGTGGACTTGCATACTTGTTCCAGGGGGGGGTGCGAGTTATGAAACAAAATCAGGAAAAGTCATAGAAGAAAAAAAAAAATTACAACCGAATCCCTGTGAAACAGAAAAATGTCCAAGGCAATGTTTCGAAATAACAGAAGAGAAGCGACAAAATATTTTCGATTACTTTTGGAAGTTAAATAGCCAAAGAAAAAAAGACTGGATTGTACAATGTGCTTTAAGAGTTCCTGTTAACAGACCGAAAATAGACTTGATTGATAATAAAAGGAAATTCACTTATGAGTACTACATTAATGAAGGTGAAGGAAGAAAACAAGTTTGTCAAAAATGTATTCTCAAGACATTAGATATCAAACAGAATTTTCTACTTTACACTTTAAGTAATTCTGTAGAAGGGCTTTCTGGGGAATAAAAGCGAAAGAAATGCACAGGTCCAAAATATGATGATACTGTTATAGCTTCGGCAAGAAGCTACATCGAATCTCTTCCATACCTTCCTTCTCATTACTGTAGCAAAAACTCGAATAAACTGTATTACCAAAAGAATACAAAAGTGTCACGAACGTTTATCGCTTATATCGAAAATTTTTTGAACAAAAACAGAAAGATTATTTTGGTGAGCGGAAGTTCAAAGATTTGTTTAAATCAGAATACGATAATGTTTCTGTCCACGTTCCGAAAAAGGATAAATGCAAAATTTGTACCAAAACTGAAAACAACCTTAATGAAACAAAAACCAAGGAGGATTCCGAAATTATTAATGCTCATATTGAATAAAAAGATGCAACATATGAAAGATTTCAATGTCATCAAAAATTGCATTTGATCGACAAGGACACTGTGGTATCCAGTTTTGACTTACAAAAAGTCTTAAATACACCCCATGATGATAATATTTTACTATACTATAGTAGAAAATACACTGTATATAATTTTACAGTGTACGAATGTAGTACTAGAAACGGTTTTTGTTTCACTTGGGGGGAGAGTGATGGAAAACGAGGTGCCAAAGAGATAGGTACATGTATTTATAAATATTTACAAGACGTTGATAGTAGAGGGTTAAAAAAAGTGATCTTTTACTGCGATTGTTGTAGCGGCCAAAATCGCAACAAAACAATCATTTCCATTTTCAACGGTTTTTTAACCACTTCAAAGAATATTGATTGTTCACGACGACTACGAATTCTTCCTACAGAACCCTAAAAAATATAAAAGAAACCGCAGCAAATACATATATATAGATATGTAATAACAGGCCTGGCTCACTCCGCGCGGTACATCCGATAATTACCTACAGCGAAGCGCCCCGCCGGCGGGTATTATATCAGTCGAGTGTCACGCGCGCGCCCGTCGGGACTTGATGTTTTGCCTTTAATAAATAATTTCTTTTGAATACAATTTATGATGTTTTAAGAATTTTATCGATAAAATATTAACTAGGTATAACCTTTCCGTGTAGGTAAATGAAACGGAAGAGTAACATCGATACACCAAATTACGACAAGCTAGTTCTTTTACCATAATGCATAGGTACCCCAATAATATTCAGTAAAAAATAAAGTGTTGCTAAAGTACAGCGAGTAACATTAGATTAAGTTTGTGCAAAGTACAAATATGATTTTAGTTCTAGGATGTAGCCGTTTTGTGTTCGCGTAGTAAGTAGGTAGCTATGATGTCATTCTTTCTTCTGTGATAGTAGGTATGTTTAATTTATTAATGAATTAAGACATTGTATTAAAATAAGTACTTTTTTATCTGTTCCGACATCGTAACTTTTCGTTTTAATTTTCATAATAATCGCGGGTATCGATGTCTCTGCATAAGTATCGATGTAGTGACAAAACGCAGTCAAACTAGGCTGCTTTTTTTTTTTTTTTTTTATGTGATAGGAGGCAAACGAGCAGACGGATCACCTGATGGTAAGCAATTGCCGTCGCCCATGTACACCCGCAACATCAGTGAAGTCACAAGTGCGCTGCCAACCTTTTAAATCCCATTCCCCCCCAATTGGGCCTCCGGACATTGCTTATGCGCTCCTTCCTTGCTTCCTTCGAGTTGGATTTTTATTGACAACTTGAGGGCAGTCACGCTTTGGAGGCCGCACCGGTCACATCACCATCTTCTATTCGTATCTAACGGGCCCGTCGACGCGTGTGCTAGTCACCCTCCCATGTGATCTCAACTTACCTCATCATCTACACGCCCAAATGTGCTAGAAACCAAAGGAATTCCCAACTCCCGCTGCCGATACTCGAGGTGGAACTGTCAACGATCTGCTCAAGGTACGTGAGTGCATAGTATTTTGTCATTGCGTACTGCTCGTACAGAACATCGATCCCTTTTTACCGGCAAGCCTTCTACGGTTTGATCCAGGTGTAGCAGGAAGCCACCAATCGCCTTTTAATCGTGGTGCGTTTGCTACATCCATTTTGGTGCCGAAACCCGGGACAGTTTCCACCTAGCACCTGTAAATTGTACTGTATCGCGTTCCAAATATCGTGGTATTTCTGGTTAAAATACTCGGCAATTAGTAAAATCTATTCATTTCATTCATCGGTTATTGGTTGCAGAGTTAATCTATTTAATCAGTATTTACTTAATCCAACATCGTGCGGTATCAGTGCTTGCGGGTCACATCAGTAATATCGTATTTATCCGAATTCCTATCGTTAAACATCGTTAAGTATTGTCTTGAATTATTGTAGGATCAAATTAAGCAATCTTTCATCATTAATCGGTGCTTAATTTATTCATCGGCTTACATTAATTCTATTTATAGACACTACATTCATCCACATTCATCTAGTACATTTGTTGTAATCGTTTTATTTATCGTACAATATCTAAAACATATTGTAATATCGTTTAAATATCGAAACTACATTCCTACATTTATTTTTTTACTTTCGGGTAGTTGCATTGTTCCGCGCCCACCGGTGATCTCTCTTACTTATCGCACCGATCCAGCGCCAAGGCGTCTTTCCGTTCTATACATGGCCAGAACGCACCCATAGGAAACTGCTCGTGTATATTTTGGAGTGTCTCTTTGTACGTCGGTCACTACAAACTATACACGAATTTTGCGTACTGATCGTGTATAGTTTGTATCGTGGATAGATTCCGTCTTCGCTCCAAACTATACTACACCACTTACAGTTGACTAGAGTGTGTTTAGTTTATTTGATTTAATAAAATATGGAATTATATTCAAAATTATTACATTTATTAGATATTATGCTCGTGCTTTGTCCTCGAGATTAGAAATAAGAACTACCTATGTAGATCACGTACGGTGATGCCATTTTTAAATTCATTAATTTTTACATAAAATATTATTATTTTACTGAATCTACATAATATTATTATAATAAATCTAGATTTATAACACTAATGTAAGTGGTTTCTGAAATTAAATTGATTAGGTAGATTTCAAATTAAATAACAATTATATAATAGTGAGAGTGAATGAAGAAAGTTAAACGTGCATTATTAACCCTTTCAGCACAGAATAATACGAAAGTGCGTTCGACTTTGAAAAAATCTAGTGAATTGGTAAATCAATTTTACCGCGCCAAGACGCTTCCGATCGATCGTACGGTTCGATATATTTACTATTTTTCATACAAAAACTTTCAATGGCGTTCAGTCGGTGCTGTGTTGAGTGACAAAGATGGACGTGTACCTGACTACGGGAGGCGTGAAAAGTATTAATTTATTTAAATTACTTCTTTTGTGGATTTCAATGAATTTTGTGCGTATTAATTTAAATTATATCCTTAAAAAATATAATTTGCTTTAATTTTATAAAAAGTTAGATGAAGCCAAGTACCAGGTACTCCTAAAGTTCTACAGCACGAGCGTGCATGTCGGGACGATGTTTGAATTTTTGGTAATGTAAGTAATGGAAACCTTTCGAATCTTTTAAAGGCCTGAACATCACATTTACTCTAGAATAAACTCAAGAATGTCTCCGAGACACATAACCACCAAATAGTACAAATCCGCTGTAGAAAATACAGCCACCAGTGAAAATATCGAGAGGATACCAGGATTCTAGTACCAATAGATGAACCAAAATGATCCCTTTTATGAAAATATCTAACCCCATGTGTTATTGAATAATAGCCTCGACATCTGGGATTCAAAAAAAAAGTTATTATTAAAAACGAAGGCTCATGTTATATTTTAAGATGCTACTACCCCCAAAATTCAGGTTTTGACAGAGTTCTAGGTTAGGGCCATGAGCTATTTTTGAACTTTTTTGCAGAAATTAGTATCTAATTACGATATCATGTCTTTATGAAGAATAATAAAGCTCGTTATATCTAAAATGTCTTTTTTTAATTAGTTTAAATTGTAATTGTAATGAAATAGCTATTCATAGGTTCATGACGGATTGATACGATCGTGCGGGGGGGTTTAGGGGGGTTAAAGTCACCACCTGATTTTTTTCGCTATTTTTCTCTATTTACTAAGATCCTAAAGACCCCAGAAACTAACGCGATTTTTTAGAAATCGTCAAATTTTTCTCTCGTGCTGAAAGGGTTAACTAAAATTGTCGACCGTTCGGTGTAGTGGTTCGAAACGGATAACTGTTCCGGAGGTAGCGGGTTCGATTCCCGCACAGTACAAACATTAATTTGTGTGCATGAACATATTTTGATATTTGTTTGTATTGGACTGGGTGTCTTCTATGTATAATAAGTATGTATTTACAAAAAAAGTATTTAAGTATGTTTATATCCGCTTTGCTTAGTTTGGGACTAGAAGCGCAGTGTAAAATGTCCAGGGATTTTTATTTTTATTTATAAGCTTTTATCTCAAGAACAAAAATCATTTTGACATACATAATTCTTAATTTAAGAGTTATTCAGCCCCAAAACAAATATCTTTTCTATGGCAGAATATGAAACACCAAAAAGCTCTTTATCAAAACAATGGCACGTGTCGAAAGAGAGGTAAATAAGTCAAAATGACGAGCATGCAACTAAGTACTCGCGTATACATTGTAATCGCGAACTTATTACAATACATACATGATTAGTCCGTATGCGTACTGACGATGTATATTTTGGAGTAAGATAATAATTGACCTAAGTCACTACAAAGTATACGCGAGCAGTACGCAGCGTATGCGTACTGGTCGTGTATAGTTTGGAGGAGCTTAGTAAAAAAAGTCACATCCAAACTATACTCGATTAGTTTCACACCCTTGCGTTCTGGCTATGTATAGAATGGAAAGACGCAGCGCCAAGCAAACAACATTTTAAAAGTAAAATATTTTATCGTAGTTCAGTTCAAATTAACGTAAACAATTTTTATATTTCGTATTTTGAATACGCTAATTTGTAATAATTACAGTCATCATTTTGTATCTTGTAATCGTACCTATAACGTTTAGCGTAACGTATCATTTAAATTTCGGCCACTTGTTATCATTATAGTGCGTAACCTGTGTGTGTGTGCATAATCAATTCAATTCGCAGCTGCATTCCGCATCGGCCGCCGCACGTTTTTTGTCTAGTCAAGCGTTAGGGTGGTGACACACAGAGTAAAATTAATAATTTTGTTAATTTCATATTTCGTTTTACACTTTAGCATTTAGTATTTATAAACTAAAATGACACTTTTAAGCAAACGCGAAAAACGTTAAGAAAATCCAAATCTAAATCAATCGAACATGAATATTTTATGCAAGAAGCGAACAATTTCTATTAAACGATTGAACAAAGCTTTGGAAGTTGGTCAATTAGCGACAAGCGACCCTTCTCAGCGCGATTTGTTCTTTTCTTATCATCAAGACATTAAACAAATAGCAGAAACATTTGAAGACGCACACTTCAACATATTGGAACTTTTAGATGATACGGACGACCTGGATTCTTATATACAGGAGCAATTTGATGACACTTATTACAAAATCGAATCTATTTACCGTACCTTAACTCGGAGTGAGGATGCTGAATTACAGCAATCGAAAAGCGTCTTGTCATCGTTCAATATTCGGCTGCCAAAAATAACGCTTCCTACTTTTTCTGGTAACATCAAACAATGGCCAGAGTGCTTTGATACATTTAATGCTTTAATTCATAATTCATCTTCACTCACCGACACGGAAAGGTTTCACTATTTGGTATCATCTCTTCGCGGCGACGCATTGTCCATGGTCAAAGCATTCCCATTAACTCACGAGCATTATAATGATGCGTACCAAGCCTTATGCGGCAGGTATAAAAATAAACGCGATCTTGCTTTTACTTGTTGGCGCGAAATCCTTAATATTGAGTTTAAATCTAAAGATGCAAGGGAATTTCGTAAATCGCTTGATATAGTGGACGAAAACTTAAGTATTTTGAAAACTATTACTTACCGGTTCAAAATTGGAACTTTGTTTTAGTCAATCATTTATTGTCGAAATTACAATTACAAGATACAACCATGCGTCGTAGCTTTGAAGAAAAGTATTGTGATATCGAGTTTCCAACATATGACCAGTTGAAACTATTCTTGCAATCTAAATGTGAAGCGTTAATTCGTGATACACATTTTTTAGATACATCAAAATCGAAGCCTATTCAAAATTCTATAAAACGCCCTAGTGTGTCGCACACCTTAGTGGCTGCGAACGATAACCGGCCTGCAACTTCGAGTGATAACGTTAAACCCATTCAGAAGTGTTCATATTGCAATGATACACATTCAATCTCATCGTGTTCCGAGTTTCGTAAGAAATCTATCGATGAACGTATAAAAATAGCTGAAGAAAAGAAGTGGTGCTATAATTGCTTAAAGTCATCTCATCAAATTAAAAATTGTAATTCTTTCTTTACTTGCCGGTTTTGTAAACGCAAACATCACACATTGCTTCACCGCGATAAGTCCGATGCGCCTAGTGTGTCATCAGCTTTATTCACAAGATCGCAGTCGAAGCCTACTGTTCTACTAGCCACCGCTATTGTGCAGGTGAAGGACGCTCACGGCACAACTCACGGTGACTTGCAATCTTTTCGTGCACTTTTTGACACAGGAAGCCAAAGTAACTTTATAACGGAATCGGCTGTTAAGCGTTTGCAATTGGTACCTACCTACTCAAACTTCAGTTAGTGTTAGCGGACTCGGAGATGCTTGTGCACCTATTAACGGTGACGTCACTTGTTGCGTAGGCACAAACAATAAAATTGTTTACACATTGAACATGCATGTAATTTCTAAAATATGTAGCTATCAACCTATAGCTCAATTAAATACATCTCGATGGTCGCACATTAAATCGATTACTTTAGCGGATCCTAGTTTCGATATTCCCGGACCGATTGATATATTGTTTGCTGCTGATGTTTTTGCCGAATCGCTGTTAGGACAGCAAATCAAGGGAAGTCAAAATCAACCTACGGCTTTTAATTCGATTTTCGGTTGGCTTCTCCTTGGTAAAACGTATTTGAATCATAGCACGGCATTACTCACACATACGTTATCATTCAGTATCGATCATGAGTTAAACTCGTTAGTGAAACGGTTTTGGGAACTAGATTAACGTACCTAAAGCAACTTCATTGACACCGGAAGAACAGTTATGCGAAAATAAGTTTGTCACCGAGCACGAGCGTGACACTTCCGGTAGATATATCGTTAAATATCCGTTCAAGGATGATTCCTGATCCTATGTTTCAAGGTTCTCGCGAGGTGGCGTTACGACGGTTTCATGCGATTGAAAAAAGACTATCTCGTGACAATGAATTATACACTCAATATCGCGAATTCATGTCAGACTATATCGAGTCCAATCACATGTCACTAGTGCCACTCGATGAAATGGGCAGGGGTAAATATTACATCCCACATCACTGTGTCTTACGTCCTGACTCCACAACGACATGTCTTCGCGTTGTGTTCGATGCGTCTGCAAAAGACTTAAACGCTCGTTCTTTTTATGACACGCAATTAATCGGTCCAAAGATACAACCCGACATTTTTAAAATTCTTTTAAACTTTCGACAACATCAAATCGTCGTCATGGCTGATGTTCGCCAAATGTATCGGCAGATTTTAGTTTCGCCTGATCACCGAGAGTATCAACGTATTCTCTGGAGACCGTCGCCCAGCGACGTGCTTCGAGAGTATCGTTTGAATACGGTTACTTACGGTGTCGCTTCATCTCCTTATCTCGCTTGCCGTACCTTGCGACAGCTTGCTGATGATGAAGGAGATGCATATCCTCTGGCGAAACAAATCGTTCAATCGCACTTGTATGTCGACGATGTGGTTTGCGGATTTGACAGCTTTGACGTTGCTCAAGAAGCAAAGACGCAACTTATCAAACTTTTTAACTTGGGTAGTTTTGAATTGCGGAAGTGGGTTAGCAACGAACCGCAGCTCTTGTCTGATTTGCCCATTGAACTACACCTACAAGGTTCAGTGTCTCTTGACCAAGCGGAACCCTCGCCGTTGAAGGTTCTCGGCCTTAAATGGGACCCTTCATCCGATTCTTTTCTTTTCTCAGTAAAACCTGAAATTAAACCGTGTACAAAACGTTCAATTCTAAGCGAACTCGCTCGGATTTTTGATCCCCTCGGCTTTCTTTCACCAATGACAATCCAAGCTAAATGATTGATTCAAAAACTTTGGATTCTCGGTGTAGATTGGGACGAAACGCCACCTATCGAAGTCGTCCGTTCATGGACTTACATAATAAAAAACCAGATAGCCACACAGTCTCATTCTCATTCCATAGTTGCCAACAGCGGTGTTCGCCCTAATAGCACTCTATCGTCATCTCAACACCAACTAACCTCATGTGTCCTATTAGAAACTGACAATGAAGAAGTACAAACCATCATTATGAGCCTGAAGACAGATAGTGCTCCCGGATGGGACAAAATACCAACTCGGTTTTTGAAGATGGCTCATTCTCTGCTTGTACCAACTATTTGCCACTTAACTAATCTTTGTTTTCAACAAGGAATATTTCCCGATACGCTAAAACGAGCTCTAATTACACCAGTGTACAAGAGTGGTGACAGGGACTGTGTCAGCAATTATCGTCCTATATCAGTTTTGACCTCAATCTCAAAAGTCTTAGAAAAAATTATAAATATTCGATTAATCAGCTACCTAAATAAATTTGACATACTTTCTGATTCACAATTTGGATTTAGACGAGGAATATCAACTGAGGATGCAGTAACTTCTCTAACATCATTAATAGTAAAAAACGTGGACTGTGGACGGAAATGCGTTACTGTATTCTTAGACCTCAAGAAAGCTTTCGATACGGTCTCTGTCCCCATTCTTGTACATAGGCTCGAAAAATATGGCGTTAGAGATGCCCCTCTAGCGTTACTCACTAGCTATCTTCTTAATAGGAAGCAACAAGTCAAACTAGGTAACTACACTAGTGAATTAGCTAATATTTCGTATGGCGTACCCCAGGGAAGTGTGCTTGGCCCAACGCTTTTCTTGCTATACATCAATGAGCTGTGTAGCCTTAAAATCCCCAATGCTAACATCTTCTCTTATGCGGATGATACAGCTATTGTATTTTCTGGTAACACGTGGGCTGAAGTGCAAAAGCACGCTGAAGAGGGTCTGGTACTGGTTGCTCAGTGGCTGAGTGCGAATCTTCTTACTCTTAATGTTAGTAAAACTAACTTCATATGCTTCACAATAGATAAAAGAACACAACCTGCTAGTGGTTTTCTAATTAAAATACATAACTGCGGAAATTCTAAAAACACAACATGCTCTTGCCAATCCATTGAGCATGTTACTACTGCCAAATACTTGGGGGTGGTTCTTGATCAGCGCCTGTCATGGCATCCACATATTGACTTGCTTATGAGTAGGATCAGGAAAGTTATCTGGGTATTTAAAAAACTTAGACATGTTGCTGACAAGAAACTGCTCACTGGTGTCTACATTGCTTTGGCTCAATCCGTACTATCGTATTGTATTTCTGTATGGGGGGGTGCTGGTAAAATAAAGTTCTTGGATGTAGAAAGAACCCAAAGATCTTTACTCAAAGTAATGCACTTTTTACCCTATAGGTTTCCCACCGACAGACTATATACCTATAGTGACCTCTTGACAATAAGACAGTTGTATATCCTTAACTGCATACTTAAGCTACATAAAACCTTACCATATCGCACCCCCCCTGGAAGAAGTATGCAAGTCCACTTGTGCGATATTTTTTTTATTGCACCAAAAAATCGAGAAGGAAGTAATACATATTGTCAATTTTTTTCATAATTTTTCTCTTAAAAATGAAGAAATTATGTACAAATATGTAAAATATTGCAACATTAAAATATCTAAATTTCCATAGCAAAAACGAAGTAAATATATTTGCATTTAATTGTTTAATAAAGTTCCGTATGAATAATAGCATATTAATATTTACATACATCTTCCACGAAGACTTTAAAAAACATTTTCGCGTATCTATTGTTGCATACTTATTTTAGGATATTATTTGGTGGGTGTCGTAGTGCAAGTTCAGTTGCGTAGTTTTTCCACGAAACTTTTGTGCTGGTAATTTTGTGCAAGTCTAGATGCCTAATTCTTCCACGAAGCTTTTATTCACATTATAATATATAACAATTGATACGTTATTTTCTACGTAGATATCTTTGTGCAAGTCTAGTTGCTAATATTTTGCGAAACTTTTGGCGATGTAGTATTTTATACCGACATTGATACATTTATTTAGATGTAATTTAGTCATTAACAAAGGACAAATTAACTTAGTTTCAGTCATTTAAGTATCCAATTCACTACTTTTTGCACTAAATACCCCTGTAAGACTGTGTGTTTATCAAAAAATCGTCCCAATGATTACTTACCACGTGGTAAAATTATCGGTCTTTATGAGTACAAGATCCATTTTAAATTCTGTCTCTCTCTTCAGTGAATCGTTATCGTAGTTATCGTGATACATTTTCATCTTTCCAGAGCCGCATGAGTTCATTTATCAGCTTATGCGTGTATTGCCAGCATGACAAGGTATGTATCTATACGTCTTTTGGAGCAGTAAGCAACAATAGGTGTGTAATTATAAAATGACACAGGTTTATATGTATTTTAAGGATTATTGTAATCAAAAGGACATAGGTACTCGTAATGGTCAGACGTTTAAAAATGCAACAACCTGATACAAAACTGTTGCCATCTTTTCGTATGTACGATGAGCGAATACTGACTGTATTCTTTTCAGGTGGTACTTGATCGACCGGACGCCAACCTTTCGCAGACCTCCACAGATTGTACTTGCCACTGGAATGTAGTGCCTATCCTAGTGTTGACGCTATTTGTCCAGTAAATTGCATTTATTTCCAGGCCTTATGAAACTCCTCGCTCAGACAAAGTTCCTATTCTGGTTGCTTCACAGGTCCGGCCACTCTTCAACAAAGCGTATAAAAGCACCTATAAGTTTTGGACCAAATAAAAACTGTTCTTTCTTTCTTTATAGGTTCAGCCAAACCAACGCAATCTCAAGCGATCAGCCGGCGTGCAGTGATGGCGATTAGACTTAGGGTTCGGCCAAACCAACGCGATCACAGCGCGATCAGCTGGCGTGCAGCGATGGCGACCAGACCTAAATGCATTGTTCGCCATCGCTGCACGCCGGTTGATCGCGTTGGTTTGGCCGAATCTAAAAATGCATCGATCGCCAATCGCTATCGCTGCACGCCGGCTGATCGTGTGTGAACCTTATAGGATTTGGAAGTGATGTCACTAACGAGTTCAATGTGGGTAGCTTTTGTAGTCATGCAGACAATAAATATCACTATATTATAGGCTTCTATAGTTTTGTTTCCTTGGACATCAAAATTTAAAAGGGTCCTTCAAAATCGTCTCCCTTGTTCATGAATTGTCTAGATTGAGATACTTGCTGTTCTGGTAAATCTACCATTATTTGTACTTTGGCAGTAGCATTCAATTTAGCACAATTGAAACAACTGTGCACGTATTTTCTCGCCAATGGTTTCGCCTTGATAATCCAAAATGTGGAGCCTTATCAGCTTTCTTATGAATTATAGTATTAATTATTATAAATGTTTTCGACTTTCTCCACGACGCGGTTTGCAACAATAGATTTTCACCTATTCGTCTCTCCAGACAGCTAGGCGATCACAATAGAAAAACCTGTTCACAGTGTTCGAACATCTGTGAGGTTGGTATTCTTCACATTACTTCTTCTCATTTGCTTCATCCAGTTTACTTAAAGTACCACATAGCTCAAGACGTGGTAAAAAAAATAGTTTTTAGAGAGCACTTGAGTTTTTTAGCAATTAATTTCGTTTCAAATCTTTCATCTAGTTGATAGTGAACGGCTGCAGTTTATTGCACTCACAGAGGCATCGCTAAATTCATTATATTGTATTTTTACTCGGCCTGCATCCAACGCCTTCCCGCTACCTTCATCAGGTCGTCGGACCACCTTGTGGATGGATGTCCTAACGCTGCGTTTTCCGGTACGTGGTGTCCGCTCTATAACCTTGCTGCCCCATCGGCCGTCAGTTCTGCGTACTATGTGCTTCCAACCGCGCGATGTGGAAGTCATTGGGGGAGGCCTATGTTCAGCAGTGGACGTCCTGTGACTGAAATGATGATGATGTTATTTTTCTCTCTATCTATAGATAGTATACCAACCTATATCTGTATTTTGTCAATGTGAATCAAATCCTGCCGTATCTTAATCCAATCTTTTTCTAATGAGTTACTTATCTTTCCATCCTTACTAGTTTTTTATCAGCCAATGTTTTTGTTTTGAAACAAATAAATACTTTCTATTCTATTTCCATTAGAATCTTAGCCTGTACTAACTGACTGTACTTAACGCTAAGCTCCAGGCTCCAGCCAAGGGGATCAAAAAGTTTGATCATATGTATCAGATAAAATGTTACGTTTCATGGTTGGTTTTGCAATTTGTGGTATATTCACATTGAATTGAAATCTGTGCTCAAATTCCATTCAATACCCAATGCTTGGACTGTTCCATCAAGGTTCATAAAACTACTTTAGCACTAGCTGATATTTTGTTGTCTTCTATTGACTTCATAAACTCAACGCAGAACTAGGTAGCAAAAGGTATTTGACCGCAATTGCATGTGATGTTAAGTGAGATGCAGTATAAGATGATAGATATCTACCTGTAAGTGCCTATAAGGTCCGGTATAGTGCTCAGGAGAGACAGCAGCAGGCAGCGACCTGTTCGCAATATAAAAGAGTTTATCGAAACGCTTAGTGCAATCTGGTGGAATGTTGACAATGTAGGAATGATACGTTAACCAGCGTCTGATGATGGAAGGGGGCTGGTGGAATTAGGTCGTGTAATTCCTTCGCACATTCTCTGAAGTGTAAACCTGGTGGATGGTCACATCAGATGTATTATTATCTGCTCTGTAAGTTCTCATTAAATTATAGCATTATAGCTTCAATTGACCAGTCCAGTCTTGATAAAAGGTCGTTGATATAAAAATATTGTTTTATTATTTTATAGAAATCGGTACTCCGGTAATCCGAATCATTTTTTGTCACATAAATCTGAAGATCATCTTCATAATGTCATCTATGAAGCAAACACGTTTCATCTCATTATATATAATATTTCTCGGGTTTTCTTGCAGCTGGGAACCTACAAGCAGTTCGTTATTCAGTGAAATATAAATCGAACCCTAACACAAAGCATCAAATATAATCGTGCGCGAGTTGTCTCCGTATTATTCCAGACAACCGCATGATGAGGTATACTGTCAGTCTTGTTTCTTTTTCTTTGTCAGGTAGGTATCTCTTTTAATAAAAAAATCTGTGTGTTCGTTAATCTTTTTTCAGGTCTAGTGATTTCTGTAACTTCCTTTCTAATTGAACGGACCTGTGAGTGGTTATGTTTCTGGGTTTTTTAAGGGAAAGGAGGCAAACGAGCAGACGAATCACCTGATGGTAAGTGTTTACCCGCCGCCCATAGACACCCGCTCCTCGGTGAGTTACAGGTGCGTTGATTGTCTTTAAAGTATTAAAGTCTGCTCTTAAAGGTTTTAGGTCGTATTGGTCCGCAAATACTGCAAACGGCAGTTCATTCCTCGGCTTGGTGTCTGCAAATGGTGATTGTGGATTTTCTGTTTTAAATGGTAACTTTACAAAATATCTATCTACCGCTTCCGTAAAAAAAATGTCCTGAAGCAGTGGTTGGGTTAATACTGGGGAGTGTAAAACTATAAAAGTGCTTTATAAAAGCCTACTTGCAAAAATAAATGAGTTTTATGCCCATTTTCACCATTAATCCCAAATTTTTAAGTGACCCCTATAAAAACAAAATTCCTGTTATGTATCACTATAGAGGTCACTTACAAATTAGGGATTGATGGTGAAAATGGGCATTAGTCCTTTTGATAGCTCGTCTCTCCCTAAAAATGCAATTTCCGAAAATTATAATATAGTTATGCAAAAATATTGTAACTTTTTGATTTTGAATAAAGCTATAATTTTACATACTACCATAAGTAATGTAATTTTTCACAAGGTAAAAGTACGTTATCCTTTTTACGAATTTATTTCAATACGAATAGTTCGAGGAAAAACTACGTAAACTACACTTACACGTTGAATGCACGACTAAATCTGAACGCCAATAAGTGGTTATCTGCAATAATACCAAATAGCATGTATTCCTTTACATGTCAACAATGCAATATTCATTTACAACAACAAGTGTTAAAATATGTTTCGCGGAATAAGTACGCAACGCTCTTTTTTAAGTTTTTCTCAAAACCTATTAAGTGTATTTTAAATATAAATACATAGGCCCCTCACAGACATTTTTAGCTATCTTTTGATGTATAACACATATTTTTAATAATGGTAATAAATTTTTAGGACAGTTTTTTTACGCTCCTGAAAAGTTGGCATTTTTCACTTGCGTACTTATTCCAGGAAGGGTGCGATATGATCCTGACATACTGACTAAGAGAAGGATAGACAGAGTCTTCACCACTAATCCTGTGAAAACAGCCTATGCTGCTAAACAATATCTAACACGGTCGACATACCTGTATAAAACAATAAATAAAAAAGTTAACATATACAATTTGACATACTATGACTGCAAGAAAAAACTCACAACCTGGTTAAAATCCCTCAGCTATACAGAAACAGAAAATCTACTTATGAATATAACATAACAAGAACTATCTAATGAATTAACACCTACCTAGTTACTAATAAATATGATGAATTGATTGATATCTGACTTGACGTATGGGATGGCATAAATTAAATTAAACTATGTTGCTACACATATAATACACACAACACTCCACTCACAACACAACACAACACACTAATTCACTCAATACACCACTCATAACACTACACACAAATTCACTCAATACACCACAAAGTCCACAAACACACTAACTAAGAATGTATGTTAATACTTTTGGAAGAGCGGTAACCTCCTACTACAGGTATTCTTATACTTAAAAGGATGGTTACCAAAATATCTTGCTAATCCACTTTATTTATCAAATAAAACATTTTCATTTTCATTTTCATTTTCATGGACTTCTTATTCCGATCAACTTCCAAATCTTACTCGTCTTCGTATACCACGCAAACTTACCTGTTCGAATTCAAAATCGTATGAACTGCATGGCTTCTGTGACAGTTCCGAGATCGCTTATGGCGCTGTCATTTACTTACGCACAGTTGATGAGACTGGTAACGTTAAAGTTTTTTTTTGTTTGCTCTAAAGCTCGAGTAGTTCCTTTGAAACGTATTCCATTGCCTCGGTTGGAGCTTTGCGCTGCAGTTTTATTAGCTGACCTATACAAATATGTTCGTGATACTTACCTTTCTCACATTCCCATCAATTCAGTTTTCTTGTGGTCAGATGCTACGATCGTTTTGTCCTGGCTTCGTTCCCATTCTTCTCGATGGACCACTTTTGTAGCAAATCGTGTAAGTCACATACAAGAAATCGCACCTTCTGAATGTTGGCACCACGTTTCTTCTGGAGACAATCCAGCTGACATCTGTTCTCGCGGACTTCTTCCTAATGAAATTTTAAATAATTCCTTATGGTGGGCGGGACCGTGTTGGCTGTCACAGGAGAAAAAGTCGTGGCCTTCTCTCTCTCTTGCTTTATCAAAGCAGGACGAGGATCTTGTACAGGCTGAATCTCGCAAGTCAGTGGCATTAGTGGCGGGAAATGTGAATGAAAGCGACAATTTTAACGTTTTAACCGACTTGACGAACAGATTTTCATCTTTACAAAAACTTTTAAACGTTTTATCGTATGTTAATCGTTTTATCAACCGACTTCGAAAGCGCTGTAATAAACATGAAAACATTTTCATAAATAACGTCGAACGTCACAACGCATTAATGCAGTTAGTTAAACACGCACAACTTCAAACCTTTTCACATGAGATTGCTAATCTCAAATCTCAAAAACCTTTAGCAAAACAATTTAGAAAACTTAATCCGTTTATCGACGACTTTGTTTGCCTCAGGGTGGGCGGTAGACTTTCACGCTCAGGGCTGGAATATGATCACAAACATCCTGCTCTGTTACCCTCAGATCATTCGCTAACTGATCTAATAATCGACTTCATTCATCGTAGCTATTGTCACCCAGGCGTTAATGCGACTCATTTTTTGCTCTTACAGCAATTTTGGGTAGTTTCTGCAAAACGGACAATTCGCCGCATTCTTGCTAAATGCATAAATTGCTACCGATTGCATCCACAGCCATTGCAACCATTCATGAGCGACCTTCCGGCTTATCGTGTTAACCGGGTGAAGCCTTTCTCTGTGGTGGGTGTCGATTTTGGCGGACCGTTCCGCATAAAATTAGGTCCTCATCGTGGCGCGAAGATCGATAAAGCGTACTTCTGTCTGTTTATATGCCTCGCAACTAAAGCGGTCCACTTGGAGGTCGTGTCTACGCTATCCACAGACGGTTTCATCGCTGCTTTTCGCCGTTTTGTAGCACGTCGCGGTCGTTGCAATGTCATACACGCTGATTGTGGAACCAACTTCGTTGGTACTCGAAACCAACTTGCATCTTTAATGCAAGATGCTTCACAAGCGGAGAAGATTGAATTAAAATTCAATCCTCCCTCGGCTCCCCACTTCGGAGGTGTTTGGGAGATACAAATTAAAGCGGCTAAAAGTCATTTATATCGGGTCGTTGGCGATCAAGTCTTAACTTTTGAAGAGCTGACGACACTTTTCGTACAAATCGAAGCCATTTTAAATTCGAGACCGTTGTGTCCCGTAAGTGCTGATCCCAGCGATCTGTCAGCATTGACACCAGGTCATTTCTTAACGTTAGGACCGTTAACAGCGGTCCCCGATGAAGATCTTTTTTCCATTAACATTAATCGGCTTCATCGGTGGCAGTTGTTGCAATCTTTCCATCAGAATTTCTGGTCCAGATGGAAACACGAATACCTTAACTCTTTAACGCAACGCGCTAAATGGACAAAAGATTCAAAACCATTGGCTGTAGGATCGATGGTCATCATTAAGGATGACAATCGTGCGCCGTTACACTGGACCCTCGGTAGGGTACAGCAGCTCATTGCTGGAGCTGACGGAATCGTTAGAATCGCCATGGTTAAAACTGCAGCCAATAACTTGATTCAGCGTCCATTGGTTAAGTTATGCCCTCTGCCAATCGAGGCCTAACTTAATTTCAATCTCGTATCGTATTCGTATCATATCGTTTTTCGTAAACTTAGTTTTAGTTTTATCAATAGTTTATCGTATATATCGTTTATCAGTCTTAGCGTTAGTTATTAACCAGAAAATACCATAGATATTTTGGTGGGCGGGATGTTCCGTCATCGTAACTTTTCGTTTTAATTTTCATAATAATCGCGGGTATCGATGTCTCTGCATAAGTATCGATGTAGTGACAAAACGCAGTCAAACTAGGCTGCTTATGCGCTCCGTCCTTCGAGTTGGATTTTTATTGACAACTTAAGGGCAGTCACGCTTTGGAGGTCGCACCGGTCACATCGCCATCTTCTATTCGTATCCCGTCGACGCGTGTGCTAGTCACCCTCCCATGTGATCTCAACTTACCTCATCATCTACACGCCCAAATGTGCTAGAAACCAAAGGAATTCCCAACTCCCGCTGCCCATACTCGAGGTGGAACTGTCAACGATCTGCTCAAGGTACGTGAGTGCATAGTATTTTGTCATTGCGTACTGCTCGTACAGAACATCGATCCCTTTTTACCGGCAAGCCTTCTACGGTTTGATCCAGGTGTAGCAGGAAGCCACCAATCGCCTTTTAATCGTAGTGCGTTTGCTACATTATCCTAAGTAGGTATATTTAAAATGTTATTTTTACAAAGGTAAAATAACACAAATACTTACCTACATACGTACCTCATTACAAATACCTAAGTAGATTAATTCTATTTTTTCACTAGACAGCATAGCAACCCTAACAGCGTAAGAAGAGTTCAGAGACACGCGATAGAAAGAGACAAAACTTGTAGGTGAATAAAATTGTAGGTACGTAGTGCTGTGCGAGCTGAATTACACTCTATCGCGTGGTAGCAAGACTCGCATTTATTTAAATCGTCTTGCGGAGTAATCCTTCTGTAGGTACTACTATTTTATTCTGTGGTAATAATTCATCGGCGCGCGGCAAGTACTTGAAAAGAAAGAGACAGTGCGAGCGCGCAAAGGACATCAATAGCACGCGCGCCCGCGATAACCGCCCGTAACGCCTACGACTTAAGGCTCATATCCGGACGCCTTAAAACTTTGTCTACGAGTCCCGCGTGTTAGAGCAAGTACTCGCGTCTTCCAGAAAGCGGGCGAACCGCCGATTTTCTAGTTAGTAGGCGAGCTGGAGCGGTATATAAACCGGCCGCCGGACCGATTCGTCAATCAGTTCTAAATCAGTTCTACTCAAGGCAGTTCTCCTAGCAGATCAAGAGTGAACCTCCTCCGACCGAAGAGCTACAGGAAGACTTCTCACCGCGATAGAAGAATAGTGATTATAGTGACGACTTCAGCATCAGAACCGGACACCGTTATTGCTTCGTGACTTCGGACACAGAATACATAATAGTAGCAACAGAAATTGCACTCCTTTGTGTAGGATCAGATGCCGACATTTTAACGGTAATAATAATAATGCAAAATATCCAACGCACATGGTGCATTCGAAATCGCACCTTACTACTACGCTCACAAGAGCGCAAATTTTTTGTGTTCAGAATTAATCTACCTCGCAGCTCAAGCGTCAGGGTTGTATAAGCAAAGTAAAATAAATAATAACTTAATTTTAAGAAGCATTTATTGTATTTACGATTGGTAATCTTTAATCTAATGGTGTTTGTATAATCGTACCATCTCTAAAGTACCTATTAATAAACTTCAGTGTTGCAATAATTCGAAATTGGACAAATAGTTTTAAAAGGTGTAGTGTCGGAAAATAGACACAGTGAAGTAAGTTAATGTTTATATCAGCTAAAATAATTTTTTTGCTACAGTTTTTTGTCATAAGTATTTCAAAATTATTTAAAAAGTGTAGTTTTTTTAATTATTCAAATTAGTACAGTTAATTATTATTCCTAAATACTACGATTTTACGTTAAAGAAGGATAACAGTGCTGTTGGAACAATAAACCTTGATTGTGACGATGATCGACCGAGCGTGTATAGAAATACGCGTGTGCTCACAGGCGCGTGGCGGTCCTGACTGATTTGCAACTTGAAGTTGTCGCGCGCTGTAGGTAATTATCTCGGCCGGCATAGGCGAGTGACGGAGGCCTGCTTCGGATACGTTTCACCGCGCACCGTATCGACGCCGTCCTTCGACAAAGACGAGTCAACGATTCACCCACCGAACTTCAGTGTGCAACGACTGGAGACACCGTCTACCGGAGTGCCACCGTATACAGTCCTACAGTCTACAGTCCACCACAGTCATCATCGTTTTCACCACGTCCGTCGACAGCTCACTCCGTGTACCTACCCCGCTACGATTACCCGGTCTTCGTTACAGTTCCGTATATTTTTGTGACCGGATAAATAAACAGTCCTGCACATTTTTCTGGTCCATCGAGCCGGGTCGTTGACAACCTACTTGAAGACCGTTTCAAGACACCGAATCGCGATTGAAGAAGGAAAATCTACGTTTGTGACTACATCGGGACTATTCCCACCTCTCATTCCCACCACTGCAACTCCTCTGTAGCCAGGATCTACAGCTTGACCGCCACAAAAAACCAACCAATGAAGGTCAAGTTTGTCCCGGGGGAAAGTTAAACTGTCATTGGACCCGTAACGAAATTAATCAGAAGAACATAGGAGGAGTTCGAAATTAAGGTTCGACTTCCCTCCATTGCAAAGCGGATGACAGGTGACAAAGAAAGGTTTAAAACCTTTAAGAAAAGATTATGCACCACGGACAATAAATTAAATTTAATTAAGGGGGCCTATCCTATGAGCAATTAGCAACTACCTGCCAATAATATTTTTCACAAAATCGCTTAAAAGCACGGAAATTTTTCCTTGTCACGACAAGATCGGAGACGAGACGTTTGTGACTACAGTATGCCGGTCACAAGATCACAGAAGGGCAAAACCGACGCAGCGCCGCCAGTCGCCGCTGAACAAGCCTTACCTACGTCCGTCTCCGAAACCAACCGGGAGGAACTGATCCAGTTTGAACCTCCAGAAAATAGAAAAGCACCGAGGTCATCGCGGGCATCCTCCGTAAAATCCGACCGCGCCCGTCGATTGGCCAAGGCTCAAGAAGAGGTAGCTCGCCTGGAATTAAAATTAGCCCGCGCCCGTCTCTCCGCCATCCAGGCCGAAGAATCGGAGGAGGAAGACAACGACTCCGTCGCCTCAGAAATGCACGAGTCTTGCGTTGAGACTTGGCTTGAGGCTCAAGCCGACGTTCCATTATTGGAAGAGGTACCAAAAACCCTTCCACCTACCGACCCCATGAAGAAGGAACGTCACCGACAAGCTCAACCACCGCTACTTCGTGAAGTTAAAGAAGAACCAACCGCTCCGCCAGCACCCCAGACGACCGTCACCGCCACGGCACCGCCGACATCCGTTGATTTGAACGCGTTAGCATCCGCTGTCGCGACCGCAGCACGCGCCGGCCATCATCCGCGCTATTTAGCGGAACTTCCGAATTTTTACGGCGCACACTACGATTGGCTCGCATTTAAATCGGCGTACACAGAAACTGCGAGTCATTTCACCGAAACCGAAAATATCGCCAGACTTCGACGGTCATTAAAAGGAAAGGCTAAAGAAGCAGCCAGCTGTTTATTGATAGCGAACGCGAAGGCCGACGAAATAATGAGAACGCTGGAAATGAGATTCGGCCGAGCTGACTCGATTGCTTTATCCGAAATCGAGAACCTACGAAGCCTTTCTAAGGTCACCGACTCACCGAGGGAAATCTGTATCTTCGCCAGCAAAGTGCAAAACAGCGTCGCTACACTCCGCGCACTTGACGTGCGGTCAAGTACGCGATTGCAGTACCTCTACAATCCAGAGATTGTCAAGTGCATTATTGAGAAACTTACCTCCATTCTCCGTTATCACTTGTTTCCCACAATATCCTTTGGGCAATTGAAAAAGAGTAGACGTCATGGTCACATTTTAAGTGCACCTGTCTCAAAAACTGCTTTAAAACAAAAAAGCTTCTTTAGTATGGCTCCAAAAATTTACAATAAATTACCACAGACACTAAAAGACACAAATATTCAGATATTTCGCAAGCAGCTGCTATCCTTATTATTAAGCAAAGCCTACTATACATTGACAGAGTTTTTAACTGACAAATTGTAAGATTCTTGACTTTTTTTTTATGTATAAATGTTTATGAAATTGTTACTGATTGGACATTACTAACTTACTTTTTATTTTATTTAATTTCTACTAACCTAATACGACTCAATGATGTTATGTAAATTTGTACGCCGACCTTGGGCCAAACATAGTGATACCGACTTCATTTTTAACACCTGTAATATGTTATTTACCTATGTTCCACAAATAAACGAATTTGATTTGATTTTTGATTTGATTTCGATTTTGTCGCCGAAGACAGCAAGGATGAACCAGATCTAGTGAAGTTCAGCCGATTTATTCAGCAGGAAGCTGAAAGATGTGGCAAATTCGCGCCACCCGAATCCGTCTACAATGAAGAATCGTCGTACAGAAACAGAAGCCAGCAGACCTTCAATATCGAAGAAAGAAGAAAAGAAGTGAAGAAACCTAAATGCCCGATATGCAAGAACGAGCATTTCGTCACCGACTGCACGAAAATGAAGGAAGCCGACAACAACAGCCGCTGGAAGTATGCAAAGGACTTCAAACTTTGCTTCCGCTGTCTACGCTACAGCTGCAAAACAAAGTTGTGTATGGTACGGGGCTGCCAGAAAACGCATCATCCGCTTCTACATTACGACAAAGCACCGAAAGCCGAGAAGAAAACCGAAACCGTTGCCTCTACCAACTCACGCACAAGACAGGGCCACGCATATTTAAAAATTATACCAGTTCGTGTCTCTGGCCCTAAAGGCTTCTACGACACTGCAGCGCTCCTCGACGACGGTTCTACGATTACCCTCATAGATGCCGACGTTGCCAACCGCGTCGGGGCCTCCGGAGTCTCCGATCCACTTCAGCTGGAAGGCGTCGCTGGATCGAATATAAACGTCAATGGCTCACGCAGAGTGAGCATCACGCTACAGGAGGCACGATTTTAAGGAAAGACACGCTCTGGGACGGGAGAGGACGGCCGACTAGCCGCTGCGTCTTTAAACCGCAACCGGTCGACCACAACCAAGTAGATATGCATCCTGAGCCTGGTCTAGGAAAATAGGTAAAGACGGGTTATCGTTGATAGGACTGAGCGTTGGTGCGATGAGATGGGCGGTCTGGCCTTTGATGAGATGGCTTTGGTTGTTCTTGGTTCTTGTACTACTGCTAGACTAGCTTCGTTGTTTTCTTGATTTTTGTGGTACTACGTTTTTGTCGTCTCTGTATCTCTCAGATTAAATATTTCTTCTACTTCTTTTCTTAATGTCGTTTGAAGGACTAAACGCGTGGTGCGATGAGATGGGCGGTCTAGCCTTTGGTGAGGTGGCTTGTTTATTCTTGGTTCTTGTATGTTGGACTAGCTTCATTGTTCTCCCAATTTTACCGTCTTATTTTCTGCCTATATCTTTCTCCAGGTAAAATTCTTGTATTTCTTTTCTTTAGCTTGGCCTGGCTTTTAGTGAGGCGGCTTGGTTATTCTTAGTTCTTGTACTGCTACAGGACTAGCTTCATTGTTCTTTCGATTTATGCTTCTTTTCTTGATATCGTTAGTAGGACTGAGCGTTGATGCAATGGGGTGCGTGACAGTTTATATAAGTTTATATGATATAAATTCATTTCAATAACGTTCATATTGTATAATAAACGTATGTTATAATAACACTTGATATAATTTTTTAACATATAATGTTTACTTCATATAATAAATCATTTCTAATAATATCATTTCAGATACCAATCACAACGCATAAAGACATTTGATATAAACCTTACTTAATCTAAGACTCATTTGATGTAATTTTGTTTAATATAAATATTATTTCACATAACCATTACTTGTAATAAATATTATTTGTTATACTCTTTAATTGATATAATTTCTGATAGATATAACTTTAAGTATGTTCTTTTTTAGCTTGACTTATAAATGACTTTAGTGACAAAAACGAATCGCCGTAAAAGCGACTCCACGTAGTCTTGTCTGCCCTACCCCTAGAGTGTAATTTAGAAGCGCGTAGGCACGGAGGGGCGAGGCGGCCCGCGGGCTGAGGAGCAGGTGGCTGGAAGCGAGGCGCCGCGGCTGAGGCTGAGGCAAGCCGAAGACGCGGTGTCGAGCGAAAGCCATCTGCGACGATTAGCACGCGAGGGACCGCCAGAGCCCCGCAGTGCCGGAGCCGTGACAGAAGTCTCAAGTTTTTAGTCAAATTTGCATGCTGCATGCCTGCATGCCTGCTTGCTTGCTTGCTTGCCTGCTTGCTTGCTTGCCTGCTTGCTTGCCTGCTTGCTAGCTTGCTTGCCTGCTTGCTTGCCTGCATGCTAGCTTGCTTGCTAGCTTGCTTGCTTGCTCGCTTGCTTGCTTGCTGCATGCAATGCTTATTATAACAAATGAACTTTATATAAAATTATTATTGTTATATGATTGAAGTTTTATAGGAAAATAATTTTATCTCATTTGATTGTTCGACATTTTATTTTTATATGATTTGAATGTTATCTGTTTTAAATAGTATACATTGTAAGTTTTATAGAAAATATTCATTATATCAAACCATTTTATATCAGTTAATAGTTATTTGTCTTAAAATTATTCGTTTTAAAATTATATTATTCGTTTATTATAGTAAATAATTATTATATTAAACGATTTTATATAATTTGATGTTATATCCTCTAAGTATTATATGATATGTAGTTATATCATACATTACACACCCAAGAAATGAAGCATAAGAAATATCTGACCCGGAAGATGTAAGCAAAGAAGAAGACGTTAACTTGACAACTCAGCAGTACCTACCTAACACAGACCTCAGTAGAAAAATGAAGCTAATCTAGCAGCATTACAAGAACCAAGACATCTCACCAAAGGCTAGACCGCCCATCTCATTGCATCGGGTGTGTAATGTATGATATAACTACATATCATATAATACTTAGAGGATATACTGCTGAGTTGTCAAGTTAATGTCTTCTTCTTTGCTTACATCTTCCGGGTCAGATATTTCTTATGCTTCATTTCTTATTTCTTTTTGCCGTAATTAAGTTCCCTCTCTTATTTTTCTTGGATAGTAGATGTTTAAATTTTAGTTCCATTTATCTACAATCTCTGAAACACTTGACTTTCTAGTTTTTTACTAATTACTCCGTCGATAACTGTATTTTTGGGTTTTTGTAGTCTTCTTCGTTGTCTTTGTTGCCTGGGTCGAATATTTCTTATGTTGCTTGATTATCATTTTTTTTCTTTTTTGTCTTGGGTTAAATAAATCTTCTCTCTTTGATTATTTGATTTGTTTGAACTTTTGACTATTCCGTCGATATATGCGGTTCTGGGCGTTTGTCGTCTTTTTCGCTGTCTTTTGACACTATTTCTTCAATATCTAATGTTTCTTGTGCTGCTTTTCTTATGGTGGGTTAATTTAGTCTTCTTTTTTTCGTTTCTTGGACGGTGTTTGATGCGGTAAGCGGACGGCGGGCCAATAAAAACGGCATTTAGGAGCGCGTTCATTTATTTATTTTATTTATTTATTTATTCATGAATAGAACGGTAGTACCAATTACACTATTCAAACAAGACGTAACAAAGCTCAGAATAGCATTTAAGTAATTAAAAACAATTTAACTCATGTTTCATGTTTTCCTAACATTAAACGGTTCGCCTTGGTATAATCTATATGATTTATTTTATTATTTCTTCCATCGTTTCGTGGGTATTTTTAATTTCTTTTAGCATTTAAGTTATTTTCCGATGTATTTAAGATATCCATGATAATTATTGTCCTCTTGAGGCAAAAGACAGTGCTGTGTCGTTGGATTGGGTTTTTATGCTCTTGTCGAAAGGATGTATTCTCATTGAAAAAATGTGCAGTAGAATCTTATTAGATTCAATTTTTTTGGTTGAAATCCGTTTTCCGACGAGGTCAGAGCTTGTTGGACTGTATGTGTACACTGTAAGTTTCTATACGTAGTTTCTGCAATTAATTTTAAAATATTTTGTGGTTCCAATAGGATTTCGTCGTAAAATTTTTTTCTTCTAGTTTTTAAGTTAAGGTTATATTTTGGTTCCACTTTTTAAGTTTTCTTGCTATATTTTTCTTCATGTAAAATGAGTTTTACAGGCGGAGTGTCTCTCTTCTGGCTATGATGAAGACCTTTTGCAAAATTCCTGACCTTCCCAGCGCATTTAAGTCTCTAAAAACTGTTCTATGCCTCGGTTACTCCTTCAATTTTCCGGTTCCGGTAAGCTGATGTTCTGTTGATAGTATTTCTCTTCGCATGTGTAAATATGGCAGTAATCCTGATTCTTTTAGGCTCAAGCTTCCTTTGATGATTTTCCAGATACCTACTTAGTCTGGTCTTTGATTGGTGATTCACTTGTCTTAAGGATCAGAGGTGAGAGTGCTTTTTTAAAAGTAATGAGCGGCACCAGCAAATATCGATTTAATAAGTAACTGAAAACAATAATTCCACAAATGAAATTAACGTAATAAAGAAATACGCCTATGCCAGAAATAATGATCTAGGTCACAAATATCACAGTCCCTGAACCGAGAGAACGTCCGTCACAGCCAAGCGCTCGAGAAAAGTGTCGCGGTGCGCCGGCGGCCGGTTTCTCGTGCCTTCCCACTCTAACACAGAATCGAACGATATGACGTCACGCTGACGTAGCGGGTGTTATTTCTAAGACGGCCGTTCCTGATCGTGCGGCGTCCTCGACCGCTGCCTGCTCCCCATCAGCCACGGCTTCTTCCGCGCGCAGCATAACCTCGCCGACGTTTGGAAACTGGTCTGCGCAGCTCGGACCCGCCAAAGGCCAGTCATCGCAGCCCTGGTCCGCAGGAAGCTGATGCTCGGAGCCCTGAGGTGCAGCTTGAGACTGACCCTCACCAGGTTGGTTCACCCATGTTCGGTTCCATGGTTATCATCTGGAATGTCAGTGGCGTATGTTCAATGTATGACAGTTACAAGGAACCAAAGTGAAACCGTCGTTTCTTGAAGTTAAAATTCACAAATGTGAGGAAGATCACAGCCTTTTAGCACAATCCCATGCGTGCACTCATGTGATTGCGATAAGAGACCCAAAATTGATGTTAAAAATAACTAAACTCAGAGGGTGAATAATAAAAAAAATCTATCAGTGAAAATAAAATTACAAATGTGGGTAATAAATAGGTAGTCCTACGAATAATAGCTCCGGAATGCTATTATCCGTACATTAGTTAGAACAGTAAGCACAAAAAAGGCCCAAAGTTTGCATAATGTGCTTACTAACCCGTTGCCGTCAGCAGAGGCCATATTTGCATGCCAACACTACGCCTTGGGTATTAAAAACTCGCGGCGTCTGCCTGGACAGAGCCAGAAACTGACAGAGGCCGTATTTGCATGTCAAAATCAATACTACGCATCAGGTATTCAAAACCATCAACGTCTGCCTGGACAGAGCCAGAAACTGACAGAGGCCATATTTGCATGTCAAAGTCAACACTACGCTTCAGGTATTAAAAACCAGTCAGCGTCTGCCTGGACAAAGCCAGAAACTGACAGAGGCCGTATTTGCATGTCAAAGTCAACACTACGCTTCAGGTATTAAAAACCAGTCAGCGTCTGCCTGGACAAAGCCAGAAACTGACAGAGGCCGTATTTGCATGTCAAAGTCAACACTACGCTTCAGGTATTAAAAACCAGTCAGCGTCTGCCTGGACAAAGCCAGAAACTGACAGAGGCCGTATTTACATGTCAAGTGAAGATTCGCCATCCTCCAAGAATGCTCCGCAAGCCCCTGGAGTCCACTCGCCGCGCCGCAGGCCTGTGTGCTCGGCGGCCTCCTGGGTTATTCGATGCAGGACCCAGCCAGCAACTCCAAGTCATAGCGGTGATGCGCCAGCGCCCGTTTAAACTTGTATGGGCAGCACGTTCACTTCAAAATACACGCTCGGCCTTCCTCTGCACATCAAATATCAAAAATTATGCACATATTCGTCAGGATCGTCTTCTTCGATGTTCGCTCGCGAACCGAACATTGCTCGTTCGTTCGCTGAACGCTCGCCACTCCTTCCGGTCACGCCACCCGCGGGCAATGTCCGTGAGTATACAAGGGTAGATAAGAAAAGAAATACAAAAGTTACAGGACCTTGTTTGTAGCAAACCAGACAAAGCGCCAATATTCCTGTTCCGTCCTCCCTGGTAGTTGCGCGGGTCGCGCTGCTGCTCCTGCTCCATGCCCCCGGGGCCACCGCATCCACAGGAATGCGCCTCTCGGAATCCAGCAAAGGCAGCGCACGACACTCAGGGTCAGAGCGCGATATTGGAGTCGACGGTAGACGAAGACGTAGGAAGGTTACCCACTACATAATTATTTTGTTTGGTCAAACCAAAATTTTAACTAAGGCATCGCATCACGAAAACCACAAGAACTATCGCGTTGCTTACAAGATTTTGAAAAGTCGTCACGTATGAAGTTGATTCGACCTCCTGACTTCCGATTCCTCGCATCAAACGATAAGCCGGGATTCTATTAAAATAAAATTAAAACGCTTCAAAACTGATTCGGAAATTAACGAAATGTCCGACCCGCTGTCAATCAAAATATTAACGGGTACTTTTTGCACTAATAATGCGGGTATTATGCCACTGAGCTGGGATTCGACTCTAAGCAAAAACACACACTTGAAGACCGCCTCCCACTCGAATCCCCCAACGCTGCTTTTGAAAGCAAGAATAGACAAAATGACCAAAATACAAAACGTGCAATATTTATTACTAGGCTTGTTCTTACTCGGACACTGAACGGATCTGTGACGGATCGTTCCGAACTAGTACAATTGGTCAAATGTAGTTATAGTCCGATTTTTAATTCGACGGAATTCTGACAGCTGTCATTTTTTGACAATTCAGATGTAATAAGCCTTTTTTGCTTTGATGAAATGAAATTTCATCAACTACAACTTACAAGAATGAACTATTGTTTGTTGCGTGAATTCAATGTACACTAATAATTATGTACATTTTAGAGATTAAATAGAAAAAAACGTGTTTTTAACGCAGTAAAACAACATATTAACATAAACGAAAATATGTATTGATCATCAATCATCATTATCGTCATCATAATCAACTTGGATTATAAAATTGGCATCTTGTTAAATTGATTATTTTATGAAGCTAAGATTTTATTAACAAAAGGATTTTCATAAAAAAGGTTTGTAACACATTGATTATTGGCCAGGGAGTCCAGTAATAGAAAAATAATTTCCCAATTTTTTTTGTAACTTCTAAAATATGATAATAAAAATTCAAATAACCATTTTGAAATGATCAGTACATTTTTAAGCCTTAGTTTTTTAAGTGAAACCTTAAATTCAAGAAAGGATTATTTTTTAATTTGTGAAAATGCTCTCCATCCTTAGTGGGAATGTTTCAATGTTGGAAACACTTCTGAAATGTCAAAATTCCGTCGAATTAAAAATCAGAGTTTAGAACAAGTTCATTTTCGTACACCGATTTTTTTAATCAGATCGGACGAAAAACGTCTTTATTACTATCACCTTTAAGTACAATGTCGCAAAATACTCGCAACACACTCACAGAGCCGAATCCATCTCGCACGCGCGAGCTTGTCACCAATTTAACGTCTCGTTCACACCTATTTATTCGTGATCGGCTGTATTAAAGTGAACTAAAGGAATTGCTTCCTATTAGTACATAGTACATGTACTACACAAGCCTATTTATTACTCCTCCCATCATCCGGTGTCGACGGTGACGGTTTCGCAGTCGCGTCGCGCTGTAGGACCGCACTCTCCGTATTTAGTTTCCCTTGGGAAGTGCCACCCTTTTTATTGCCCATACTGCCGCAAATGAGACACGTAACGATTCCATCACAAATAAGCTCCAGAAAAACATTGGACGGTGTCACTTACAGTTGCAATCCACCCTCAAACGAGTCAATTCACGACGAAATTTTCCCAAACACAATCGTCGCGCGAGCTATGGCGGCGGCCGTACGAACTGTCACAGCGCCTATAAAAATCACTATGAGGGCTACGTGAATATTCACGATTCCCAATAGGACTACGACGCGGAGTGCGTACACATCGCCTAGGTGACCTACCTCGATACTCAATACTCAATCGATGCACACGTTAATTTAACGGCGGCATTCGATATTCGAACAAACCCGACGTTTAACTAACTTTTATCACGACACTGTTTACGAGAATAATCACGTTCTTTTTTTAATTTAGACGAACGCCTGGTCATCTTAACTTTTAACACTGCACTGATAATCACAAACTAAGGCAAAAATAGATGGCAAAAACGGTTAGAACGCGTGGTCAATCCCACTTCTGATCTTAAGGCGATTACATGGCCGAACGACCTTGAGCATTAGAGCGAGACAACGCGCCTCCCGCTGCGCGCCCGCGCTTCTGCCCGATACCAAAGTGCGCTCAGAATACAGATGCGAAGCGTTGCCAATTCTAACATAACTGCCTACGGGAATGTTGACTGGATTTTAATTTACGCAGATCGAAAAAAATTGCGATGCTTATTTTGTGTTTCAAAACAGAATTTAAAAAAAGAAAATAAATCATATACAGAATAATAATAATTATCGTCAGCATATTTTCAATCTGAAACAAAATTTAAATAAATGATTATATTTGAATTAAACATCATTATACTTCAATTAGTACCATAACTATGAAAAATAAACAGTTATTTCCTCCTGTAAAGTTTGCAAAAAGGGACATACCTAAGCAATTTGAAAGTTAGGCTGACGATATTCGTGTGTCTAAGTGAGCTTCTAAACAGTTTTTAAGTGTGTGTACGATTACCTACCTAAATGTAAATGTCTAGATGTCTGTCTGTGCACGTATTCAAAATACGCTTCACTTCACTTCACTGGCGCTGGCATCCCTAGCTGTCAGACGCGTAATTTTAACGGGTCAAATTTTTAATGTTAATTTACTATAATTTCGTGTAATATTGTGATAAAATATACTGAAATCAATTGTTTATCCTATAAATAATGTATACGAGTGTTATCCGACGAAAATATTTAGTATGTCGGCTCGTCAGGGATTCGAACCTCAGATATTGTGGGCGAAATAGGGTATCGTGCAATGAGAATGAGACTTGTGTTCGAACACATTTAATGATCGTCAAATAGAGTTCAAAATCAGCACTTAGTTCTTAGTATTACAATCTAGACTTCGTCGAGCGATAAAATAGGCACTAGGTGAAACGTGGGACAGTTCCGTGACGATGTCTTCTCTTGTCGGCGTCCGGAGCGAAAGTGAGTTCGATCCGTCCCGCCGTGACCGTTACGACTCTGTCAAAGCGCGCCAAAGCGGTGTTGCGCCGATTCGCCGCTAGGTGGCGCACTTGCGTTTCACTTTAGTGTCCGTACTCATGACCGTCTGCGACACGGCCATCCTGCGTGTCACACGTCCTCGTGTGATCATCTGAAAAAACCAAAAGAACAGCACAGTATCCGCTCGGCCAATCCTATTTCAAGCAACTTATGTGCTTTCAGAAATGAGGAAACTAAACTTTCAGTACTACTAGATACTCTTTCTACAACTAGTTACTCTTTCTACAACTAGTTACTCTTTCTACAACTAGTTACTCTTTCTACAACTAGTTACTCTTTCTACAACTAGTTACTCTTTCTACAACTAGTTACTCTTTCTACAACTAGTTACTCTTTCTACAACTAGTTACTCTTTCCACTCTTCCAAATAAAAGCCATCCAAATAGATGTCTAGTGTTTCTAACTAGTAACCATAGCTATCTATTAGAAACTACCTAGCTTTTAGGAATCCAATCACTACTATTCACAATTCCTAATAATTGCTACATTGAAGTCACTAAGACCATGTGGTAAATCATCATTACCAAAAATTACTTCAAAAATTGAATGAGTCCCAGGTATCACAATCGCGGTCCACATTTTGCTACCCTACCTCGGGAACCTAAGTCAATCAACTAATGACTTTATGATCTTAGCTACACACTGCCAGATCCTACTGCACCACCCAGAACTATCGCACTACCGAATTCCCACGGACTACTCAGAGCAGATACCAGTTTCTAATAGGCTACGGCTACGGCATCCTGGTACAATCTCCGACCAAACAATTGAGAAACCTGTGCTTGTAATTAATTAGATGGAACTTAGTCATCGAACTCGTTTCCCTCACAATCTCAATAGGTACTGGGCCTTCAGGGGTCTTCCTAACACGATCATGTGAATACTCAATACACGTTTGTTAATTAGGGATCTTAAAACATAACGGTCACCATCACAGATTTCCACAATTTGAAACAAAGGTAGATGGGTTGACTCATTATAAAGTGGGTCAGACATGGCGGGAAAACTCGAAATATTAGTCTCTATTTGCAGTATAGACGTCTATTCCCACAATCAATTAGAATTTAATACGAAATAATCAACGATCAGTTAGATTTTAACGGATGACTATTCGGAAACGCGGCAGGTGCGATACAGCGAGACACGTACCACACGTACGCTACTATGTACCTAGCGATCGCTTGATACATTATCAAAACACAATAGAGATTAAGGTCCATCAAAACTCAATAAACTACATCATAATAACTAAGGTCAGCAAAGCAGTAAACAATACTCTTCATCTCCATCCGATTGTTTCTTACACCATATCACAAACATGGGCTACCTCCATCCGGTACCCGAATACAACACATCATGGGCTACTTTCATCCAGTGCCCAAATAAAACACAATCATGGGCTACCTCCCTCCGGTACCCGAATACAAACAATCCGGTGGACACACAGCGATCGTTTACACCTCCCCGCCAAACGCATGCCATTCACAGTCATGGCCGCACTGCTACGGGAAATCAAGCCCGATTTACGCTTACGACTACGAATGCACGGGAGATGCAAGCAATCTGAGTGACTTGCATACTACGATACTGAGAAAAAGAACTTTAAAATAATTGAGCTTTGATCGACTAATCCTTCAACTGGTTTAAGGTCCATCTCCATATGAATGTAGGGGATTCATTATCATCCATGAAAAAGCAATGTACCTCCATCAAGTACACTCATCTACCAAATACTTTATCTAGCATTTTTGTACTACATTAGACACGTCTACCTCAGGCGTTCTAATTTCATTGCAATCCAATGTTCATAATTACACTACCAATCGCTACCATATAATCACTGCTATTAAAACATGAAAGTAAACTAACTCAATTCTAATTATTTTCTAAAATCGACACTTGATACATTATCAACTCTAATAACATAGAAGTAGCCAGGGCTATGTAACATGAAACACTTCAATAATCTTAGTCACTAATAAATTCGTAGGACACTCGAGTATCTCCATATGCCACAGTAATCACCATTACTGAAACTGTACCATTAAGTACCATCACAACACTGTGTGCATCACTCACGGACTACACACTACGGTCTACCAAGACCACGTCCTCTGCCACCGTGTGCATCACTCACCGACTACACACCACGATTTACGGCTCAAGAGCAAACTCGAGTTCCCATTACAGAAAAATAATCATCATCACCACAACTGTGATCAGCATGTACCTCGACTTCAACTTTAGACTGGTACATAACCCTATGGCATTCTTCTCAATTGATCATGAATAGTAGGTACGCAAGTGCAAAGTGGCAAGGCTGCTACTTTCCTAAGATGAAATCTTATTTTAAGCTCACCGCCCGTATTCTACTAAACGAGTACCTACAAGGTAAACCGACAAGGAATTCAGGAAGTCTATTTAAGCAATTCTAATAGTTTTAGTCTATTTACATCCGTCACGTACGTCCGTATCGATAATATTCACATCAGTGGTGAACCTACCACCTAGGAACCAAATAATTTACAATAACATTTTCATTCAATGTAAACTCAGCCGAGGTCACGCGTGATTGAGCACGTGACGTAATTTATTGCATGTTCTTAACGGCCCCCTTTTTTTGATACCATTTGTACCACTGAGCCAAACCAAAAATTATTTTGAATTAAGATTAAATTACCACTCGATTGGACGTAATACTAATTGGCAAACAACTACCTTCTACCAGATGGTAAAACATGAAAATTCATCAACTGAAAACTACCTTTGTCCTATAAAACGTACTTTAACGAAAATACTAGAGAAAAGCCAAAAAGTACAAGTGCCTTTTAGTCAAATTTAAAGAAATCATCATGAATAGTAGGTATGTAAGTGCCACAACTTTGAAAGCCATCCCTGTGACTCTCAAAATGAGTGAATGTTATCCCTGTAACAATCACTAGTAATCATCCCTGTGATTACAATTGCAATTATCCCTGTAACTGCACAATACACCCCAAGTCATCCCTGTGACTATAGGTTTCAAAATAAAGTAATCATCCCTGTGACTACTATTGCAATTATCCCTGTAACTGCACAATACCCAAGTCATCCCTGTGACTATAGGTTTCAAAATAAAGTAATCATCCCTGTGACTACTATTGCAATTATCCCTGTAACTGCACACTACACCCCAAGTCATCCCTGTGACTATAGGTTTCAAAATAATGTAATCATCCCTGTGACTACATTACTAATCGCAATCATCCCTGTGATCACGATATCGTCATAAGTCGAAAGTCTATGGTCCGTCATCAAGTCAAAATTATGTAATCATCCCTGTGATTACATCACATACCGCAATCATCCCTGTGATTACGAACATAGTGGTAGTCATCCCTGTGACTATCACTCAGTGGCCTCTACATCACTAATATCATTACTCAAATCATCGTTATTACTAATCAATCGGCACTCGACTGATGGGCATTCCTCCAATTCGATCGTTAATCATTACACAACATAAAATGTATTCTGTGCTGACTACTTGTGTTTGACCTATACCGGTCATTACAGTAACATTATTCAAACGTCTGCCACTCAATCTTGGCGACAATCTTTAACCAACAACAACAAGTATTCAGCAAAAGAATCAAATGAAAAACAATATCGCTCACCCTTGTGATCCAAAGTACTCGCGGGCAACCTCGTTCCGCGCCGCGCCGGTCCAATGTTCTCCACTTGACCGCCGCCGCCGTCCATTGCTGTGAGCTTGACCATCACTTCGCGCCAGTCCAATGCTGTGAGCTTGACCGCCGTTCTGCACCGGTTCAACGCTGTGAGCTTGACCGCCGTCTTGCGCTGGTCCAACGCTGTGAGCTTGACCGTCGCCCCGCGTCATCTATCCTGATTCTTCATTCTTCTGGCCAGTTATATTCCGGGCATACCCTCAGCTCGACTTTGACACCACTGTTCCGCCCTCAGCGCGGTACTAGCCCACCGGGTGAGACGACATTGGTCGAGGCCCAGTGAACGACCAGCGAGCGAGCGGTTCCTGGATGCCAAAGGAGCTTGCCGGTAGTAGGTATAGGTAGGTATGTTCTTATTTTGTTGGTCCAAAATAGCACGTCGCAAATGTTGGCCTCTTCATTAGCGTGTTGGTTCCAATATCGTTGAAAGTGATCTCAATTGCACGATTCGATCCCAATTCTGATGTCGGCTCGTCAGGGATTCGAACCTCAGATATTGTGGGCGAAATAGGGTATCGTGCAATGAGAATGAGACTTGTGTTCGAACACATTTAATGATCGTCAAATAGAGTTCAAAATCAGCACTTAGTTCTTAGTATTACAATCTAGACTTCGTCGAGCGATAAAATAGGCACTAGGTGAAACGTGGGACAGTTCCGTGACGATGTCTTCTCTTGTCGGCGTCCGGAGCGAAAGTGAGTTCGATCCGTCCCGCCGTGACCGTTACGACTCTGTCAAAGCGCGCCAAAGCGGTGTTGCGCCGATTCGCCGCTAGGTGGCGCACTTGCGTTTCACTTTAGTGTCCGTACTCATGACCGTCTGCGACAAGTATTTAAGACAAAAAAGTGAAGACAAAATTTCGTCAGCTGTCAACGAAAAATCTTCATAAATTCAAATTTACGGAACAAATTAACAAGGGAGTATTGTTTTTATTCATTAATTAACTAATATCTATAGGTACATTACATGTATTTTGCATTATACACTGAAAATAAAACATTACAATTCCCAACGTTGAGGTTATAATTTCATGTAAATATTCATATTTTGCCTTTTAATTACTCAGTTTTAAACTTTAGTTTGTAAAATAACACAATTCGTGTAAAATATCTTTTATTGTAGTGGAAATAAGTAGAAGAATTATCTAACCTTAACAAAAAATCCTACCCACACAACTTAGCTTTACTTTATAAATTGGTTATTTTCTGTAATAAGACTTTTAAATGATAATAAGATAGTATTCAAATACAGATCCCTAGTAGTCTATCACCTACTGTTATTGCCAAGATCACTAAAACCCTTTTTTGTATTTTTTTTTCTCGGTTCTTCGATCGGGATCGCTAAACAAAATCCTATTTCCATTGGTAAACTTCACTGCAACAAGCTTCAAGGATGTTGACCCGTAAGGCCACCATGAAGGACATGGAAGTTAAGTTGAGGCAGGCTCTCCTGGACCTCAAAGCTTCACGAGAGGTCAGCGACCAGCTTCTCCGGGAACGTGAAGACAGTGAACAGGAGATTCATAAAGTTGTAAACAGGAACTCACAACTGAAGAATGAGCTTGCCGAGCTTCATGGCAAATATCTGGACCTCGCGGAACAATGTTTGAAATTGCTACAAACGGTGAATTCCTTCAGTGAATGCAACAACACTCATGAGCAGGCTTTGGATCGCATCCATGACCTCGAAAAGAGCCTATGTGAGTCACATAAAACCATAAAATCTATGGAGGAAGAAAAACAGGCTCAAGAATTCAACTCAACCGTGAGCCTGTATAATGAATTGATGAACAATGATCATGAATCGAAGAATCCAACTATACCTATAATAGACTTGACCTGTGATGTGTCCTGTTCCGGTCCAGCAGTAAAATATCAATTTAATAGTAATAATAAACTTAAAAAATATATTAAAATCAATAAATTTATCAAGAAATGCAAAAAATTAATTACATTTCAACGTAGTTTACCTAAACAGTCAATTCTATTGAAAGAAAAAATCTTTTAAAAGAAAAGCTTAAATCATACAACTTAAAAATAGAACAAAACAAAAAGTTGTATGATGATAATACTTTGATCTTACATGAGAAAATAGATGACTTGGAACTTTATCTTAAACAGTTTAAATCTCGATATGAAATGGCACAGAAACAAATCAATGAACATGTACTGGCCACATCCAAACTTGTTGACCTATGTAATTACAACACTGAGCGTTTTGACACCTTATCAAAAAAACAGTCTTGTAACTGTATTAATGGCCTTCAGCCCACTACAATACCAAAGTCTATTCAAACTGAGCCGGCGCAGGACATATTATTCACTGAATCCCAAACTAATGAAACTGCCTTGTCTAAAAAAATTAGTGATACCGGTAATGGAGGGAAAACCTATATTTATTCTGATCCACGCAATTAATGGTGAAGAATGAACCATTAAATAGCATAAATTCCACAACATTCTTGGGAATCACTTTAGATGCTAAACTTCAATGGGGTCCTCATATTGAAACTTTGTCAAAAAGGCTCAGTTCGGCTGCTTTTGCAGTGAGAAAGATAAGGCAATTAACTGACATTGAAACGGCAAGGCTAGTATATTTTAGCTATTTTCATAGTATAATGTCATACGGCATATTGTTGTGGGGCTCAGCCGCGGACATTGAAACTGTGTTTGTTCTGCAGAAGAGAGCAGTGCGGGCCATTTATAACCTTGGACCCCGATTTTCCTTGAAAGATTTTTTTAAGGAAATTAACATACTGACAGTAGCTTCACAGTTCATTTATGAAAACCTTTTATATGTCCGCAAAAATATAGAGCAATTCACGAAAAAGAGCGATTTGCATAACTTTAATACAAGAAACAAAAATAAACTTGCCGTTCCAAATTTCAGATTGCATAAGATTGGTAATTCATTTATGGGAAAATGTATTAAATTCTTTAATAAATTACCACAAACTGTTGTAGAACTACCCATTCATAAATTCAAAGCACATATTAAAAGTACCTTAATGAAAAAGGGCTACTATAAAGTCGATGATTATTTAAAAGATAAAAATGTTTGGGATACTTTACTGCCTAGCTCGCATAAATAAATATTTATAACTTTGTACATTTTAAAGCATGTAAACCTTTGAAAAAGAGGCTGACAATAGTGACTGAGTTTCTTGCGCTGCTTCTTCTCAGCACTGGCCCATTTATTGTCCTGAAGCAGTGGTAGGGTTAATACTGGGACGTGTAAAAGTGCTTTTTTTAAGCCTATTTACAGAAATAAATGAGTTTTATTGAGTTTTTATTGATCAGCTTGGTCAGGGGGTAGGTTCTATGCTCAGGGAGCACTTGAATACACAAGTCTTGAATTATTGCTATCCAGGCAGGTTTCTGACAGAGATAATTTACGAAATTGGTAAAAACCAAGAATTAGATGAGAACTCCAATGTTATTATAATGTATGGTAATAGTTACTCTGTAGATAAAAAGAGCATAATTCAGAATATTGACCAACTATTTAATTTGCAAAATAGGATAAAATGTAAGATAATTTTGTGTACTTTACCCTATGTAAATTCAGGGTATAATCTAAATAAGATAAACAAGAACATATTTGATTTAAATATACTTATGTATAACTTGACTTATCGTCATAGCGACGCACTTTTACTTTTTGACATAAATAAATTTATTTCTAGCTTTAAGTTGACTGTAGATACAATGTATCTCTCTAAAAAAATGAAGAATAAATTAGCCTCATTGATTGCATACAATATTAAATGTAATTATATTCATAAAACTGATCATAGTCAGGGTACTAATAATTTGATATCTCAGTATGTAAATAGTAACAATCTTATGACTGTACCTACTACTAGTTGTTTAAACTGAGGCACTCGACAAAGGCCAAGCCCGGAACATTCAAGATTGTTCATCAAAATATTCAAGGCTTGGCCAGCAAAGTCTTAGAAATAGAGCTATTCTTAAAAAGTTTTGATATTAATGTAATGTGTATTACTGAACACTGGCTAAAGAAATATGAAAGCTCTTTTCATATAGATAATTATCAGTTAAGTAGCGCGTTTTTCAGGAAGTCTGCCATTCACGGAGGCTCCTTAATATTTGTGAATAATAATATTAGATATAAAGAACGCAAAGATGTAGTAGGGCTATCAGTTGAGCGTGTTGTCGAAATTTCCTGTGTCGAGCTTGAGAGTTACATCATTGTATGTGTGTATAGACCCCCTTCTGGGGACTTTGGTATTTTTGAAGCGGCTATTGAGGATGCTCTTAATAAAACTTGTAACAGCAACAAAAAGGTCTTAGTTTGTGGAGATTTTAACGTCAATTTACTAGATAGCTCATCATCATATTCTGTAAGACTACTTTCCCTTTTTAAGTCATTTAATTTGTTTAGTCAATTTAAGGAACCAACTAGAATTACGGAAACCACAGCTACTTGTCTAGATAATATTTTCTCTAGCTGTGTCCCTGACAATAAAGCTGTCATACACAATCTTACGTCAGATCACTGTGGTATTAAAGTAGAATTTATTTGTAATAATTTGAATAATAAAAGTAATAAAAATGCCGTATGTAGACCTGTAACCATTAGTCGTCTAGAACGTTTTAAAAATAATCTTGAAAATAAATTGCATTTAGTCCCGTATGTGCAGGAAGACCCAGATGCTCTTTACAATAACCTTTTCGAATGTATTAAAACCGAACATGACAATTTTTTTACGGTAAAGCCATTAAAACCAAATACCAAATGTAAGTTTAGTGACTGGGCTACTAAGGGAATATACAAAAGTCGAAATACGTTATATGAACTTTATGGCATGAAAAAGTATAATAATAGTATATCTTTTCTTGAGCATGTAAAAAAGTATTCAAAAATTTTTAAGAAAGTTTGCTTCATGGCTAAGTCCTTTTATATTCGGGACAAGATAGGGAACGCCAGTAATAAAATAAAAGAAACTTGGAATGTTATCAACCGAGAGACTGGTAAACTAAAACCAAGAGATAATGATTTTTCTCTCAAAGTTCACGATAATTTGATATCTGCAGATAAAGATGTAGCGGAAGCTTTTGACAATTTTTTTGGTAATATAGCTTCAGCAACAACTGCCAACTTAAAGTCATCTCCCTCCGAGGCTGAAGAAATATTGAAAACCCACGTGACACCCTGCGACTCGCACTTCTCTTTTAAACATATTACTCCATTAGATATCACTAAAACTTTTAATCTTTTAAATGTAAAGAGTACAACTGATATCTGGGGCATCTCTGTCAAGATAGTCAAACACATTATTGATATAATTTCCCCACAGTTAGCGATAATATTCAATAATTGCATAGAGAAGGGCATCTTCCCCGACCTCATGAAACATAGTAGACTAATGCCATTATTTAAGTCTGGTAGCAAAACCGACCCTGGCAATTATAGACCCATTTCTATCTTGCCCGCTCTAAGCAAGATTTTTGAAAAAATCATACAGGAGCAACTCATGATTCACTTTGGCTCTAATAAACTATTTCATAGTGAACAATATGGTTTTACCAAGGGTCGTTCAACCACCGATGCCGGGGTTGCACTACTTAAACATATCTTCGAGGCTTGGGAGAATTCTCAAAATGCACTAGGGGTCTTCTGTGATCTCTCAAAAGCTTTTGACTGCGTAGAACATCAAACGCTAATTCGCAAACTGCACTATTATGGGGTGAAGGACTCGGCTTTGGATTTAATACAATCCTATTTAAACTTTAGAGTTCAAAAAGTTGACATAAATGGTGTTTTGTCTTCTGGGTCACCTGTGAAAATGGGAGTTCCGCAGGGGTCCATTCTGGGTCCATTCTTGTTTCTTATATACATTAATGATCTACCATATTTTGTTAAGGACTCTTGCGAAATCGTATTATTTGCTGATGACACATCTTTGATTTTTAATATTGATAGAAGTAAAAATAACTTTGACGATGTAAATAATGCACTAACAAGAGTTTTAAGTTGGTTCACTACAAATAATTTACAACTCAATGCAAAGAAAACAAAATGTATAAAATTCTCTTTGCCTAACGTAAAAACAGTTAGTACCCAAATAGAACTTAATAATAATGCAATCGATCTGGTAGACTCTACTGTATTTCTGGGAATTACCCTGGATTCAAAACTCCAGTGGGGCCCCCATATAGAAACTCTGGCGGGAAAGCTCAGCTCAGCGGCTTTTGCAATAAAAAGGATACGGTCATTAACCGATGTTTCAACAGCTCGCTTAGTCTACTTTAGCTACTTTCATAGCCTAATGTCATATGGAATCATGCTATGGGGCAAAGCTGCAGATTTTGAAACAATATTTATTTTGCAAAAACGTGCGATAAGATACTTGTATAAAATGAAAGCAAGAGCGTCCCTTAGAGAATTGTTTAAAGAAATTGGCATTCTCACGGCCGCTTCACAATACATCTTAAACTGTATTCTATTTATTCAACAAAATATTAATGAATTCAAAAAGAAAAGTGATATTCACCAAATTAACACTAGAAATAAAAATAAATTGGCTATACCCGCTTTTAGACTTAATAAAGTGTTTGCCACTTTTATGGGACAAGGTATCCATTTTTATAACAAAGTCCCTGATAAATATAAAGAGCTACCGTATAATAAATTTAAAGGTATAGTTAAAGATCACATGCTTAAAAAAGCCTATTATACAACTCGAGATTTTCTTAATGATAAGTCATCCTGGGAGTAGGATTATGGTCCTCTCATGCTCGCACTAAAAAGAATTAAAATGAAAAGTAATATTGTATAAACTAATAATAATTCCTCAAATGTTATAGTGTCATGCTTCTCAATCTGGACTGTTACTTAGCTTTATTATTAGTTTTTTTTTTAAAGAGATAACTTGGCATTGTCATTCTCACTAAAATGTCTCTGGGGTGGTGGCGTAGTGAGGCGGGTCGTTACATTCCCTCTAATATGGTCGAGTGAAGCGATGGCTGGTTCACTCGTCATGTCTGTGAACAGGCGCTGCTTTCGGGGACTGGTCAATCCAAGTTATTCAAATTTATGTATGCGAGTCATTTCTACTAGTACCTTAATATGTAAGTCTAGATATTAGCACGTCACTACCTTGTTTAATATACCACGCAATCTTGTATACCCATTCTTATGATACACCATACAAGAATGCATTGTAAATTCAGTGAACTGCTCCTGAATCGAATGTACCTACTACTACTATTTCTATTTATTTATATTAACCGGCAGACAGTGGTGACTGAGTTTGTTGCGGCGCTTCTTCTCAGCACTTGCCAAATGTTGGTCTCGAAGCGCTGGTAGGGTAGAAAGATTATGAGACATGTAGAGGCTCCTTAAGAGCATATGACGATTTGTAAGAACTATTTATTAGTCTAAACAAATAAAGAAATTTTGACTTTGACTTTGACTTTAATATTGGTCAAATGTCGGTCAACATTGAATAAAATATTTTTGATAATCGAATACAATTTAAGACTTTACTTTCTCCGTTATTATTTTTTGGTAAAATCGAGGAATTTTTTTGATACATTACATTTGGCTATTATGATCCTGATATAATGAAATATTAGATTTTAAATTTTTGCGTTCCATTTCAACTAAAATAGATAAACACGGATTGAGCGACATTTTTATATGAGTTACATACATGTCAAGTACGAATACGAATACTGTGTGTCGAGGTAACGCCACTACAATGTAACATTATGACAATATGAGGGTAGTTTAAAATATTTAAGCCCACCCGAACAGACATTTCCGCCAGCTGCCAGTCTGCTTGTGATCACGGGAGCCGAAAGATCAAGCCGCATACAAAAACAGACTTCTTTTTCTATGCGGTTATTACTTTTGATTTGATTTTGAAATAAGTCATATAAAAAGCTATGAAAAACAGTATATCAGAAAAGATGGAGATGTTTGAAGAAACTTTCGATGGATAATTTTTTGTCATATTTTCACATTTTCATCACTAAACTTTAAATTTTTGTCGAAATCCAATATCTAATTACTACAAGTGATATTTAGTTATTATCGTTGGAAACAAGAGATAATTAGATGTTTTAATGATCTTAAAAAAATCCACTAACACACATTTCATTTTTTTTAATCAATTTCTAAGTTAAGTTTTTTATCGTGTTTTATACTTTTGTTAAACTTTGGCTACTCGTAATTAGCTATCCAATCATTATCTGGATATAAAATGTTTTTAATAGACTAAAGACATATTGGATATTCATACCAAATAAAAAAATCGGTTGAAAACGCGAGAAAAAATAAGCAGTTTTAGGTCAAATTTCGAAAAAAAAATTATAAAAATATTAATAAAAAAAAGTAGCTCATTTAGGGTCAAATGGGCGAACTTTTATTCAAAACGAAATTTACCTTACATACGAAGTTTGTCTAATGTTCTACCAAACACCTGTATATTTTATATTATTATCAGGGATCGAAATAGGTGGTATCAATTTACCTTCGCGACGCGACGAGATGATTGAGCTGGATGAATCGAAAATTCCCTGGGAAAAAATCCTTTTTTTTGTGGGGACCAATGAGATAAAAAAAACTCATACCAACCAAAACCAATATACCAAACGGGGTACCCTGTAGATTACCAATCGAAACTGCACAAAAGTGATGTGATAGTTTTCAAGAAATTAATAAAATACGGTTTTGTTAACCCTATACTTGGCAAAGACGGTTTTGGTTAATATTTGTGATTTACACTATAAATATTGGATTTAGGACGAGTAAAAATCATGTAAAAAATACGAAAAAAATCTTAGGTATGTAGTTTTGGAAATATAGTATGTATCTTTAAGTGCACATTGCCAGCTTTGTAGTAAACTAGAAAATGGTTTAATTGTTAGTAAAAATTAGTTATTTAAATGAAAATTACTACAAAACCTTAAGCTATTCCTTATTTGAGAAATAAAAAATAAGTATATTTTACAAAAAACTGAAAACAAAGTAAAAAACCCACTTCAAAGTCTGTAACGCCTTGCAAGTATAGCTGCATTTGGATGTATGAGAACCACTCGATCAGCGTCGTTGGAGTACCGCCTGAACCTCACACCCTTCTTACCATCCAGGAGAAGCAAATGCAGATAGTACACATAGGAATCCTGCAAGAGCATTAAAAAATACGAGGGGTATTGATGCCAACTGGTACCGAACTGTGTTCACGTCTTCGATTGAAGATAATAATTTGATACCCAACTTACAGTGGAAACGCAAGATAGTGGAAATGGATCTCTGGAACTCTCTGGGAAACTATGCAGCAGTCGAACTGGCTGAAATTCTTCAATCACCAGCTTTATAACCAGAAGCATGCAGCAGCCTGCATAGGCTGCTCGCTTTTTGGGGGTGATCTGGGTTGTTTGGAGTAGGAAGATAACCACCCAAGAGAATCAGGAGGCTAAGTGCGGCTTCTAATTCATCAGCTGAAGTGTCACCGCCACTAACTTTCGATCTGGTTCCAGATTTTGGAACCAGAACCAGCATTTTGCGCGCCTGATTTTGTTGCTGCAGCACAAAGTTGTCCAAAAAACAACATTCTTTATTACATGAATTAAAACTCACATCGGCATATAATTTACAGCTTTAAATATTACTAACTAATAACATGATCCCTTTTTTATGCGATAAAATCTATGAAAAAAATCATAAAATAAAGTCAACGAGAACCTGGCAATGTGTCTTTAAAGATACATTCAAAATTGAAAGTAAATTATTACGTATCTGACAGTGTGCATTTAGAGATACATTCGGACAATCCGCATCGTACAAGAATAATTATACAAGTTTTGGGATGAAAAAACAGCACTATCATCAAGAAACCTTTATTTACTATCCATATTACTACAAATAATAATAAATCAATATTCTTAACTCCTACTAATGAAATCGAAATACAATCCATTATTAACTCCTGAAAAAATACCAATGCTGTGGGTCATGACGACGTAAATACTCGTATCATAAAGTTATGTGCTAGGTACATAAGCCGCCCCCTCGCCTATGTAATTAATTTATCGATAGAGCAAGGTTACTTTCCGGACATCTTAAAGTTTTCTATTGTTAAACCACTATTTAAGAAAGGGGATAAGTATGAAATTAACAATTATAGACCAATAACACTAATACCAGTCTTTTCAAAAATTTATGAGAAAGTAATGCACAAACGTATATACAGCTTTATTTCCGCGAATAATATACTAAACGATAACCAGTATGGTTTTCGCAAGGGAAGCTCTACAACCTTAGCTTGTTACAATGTAATACACTTAATAACAGAAAGTATTAATAGTAGGATACCGATCGTTGCTTTATTTCTAGATATGAGCAAAGCATTCGATTTTGTTCCTCACAAGAGACTCCTAAGTAAGCTTAATAGATATGGTATTAGAGGTAATGCTTTCGATTGGTTGGAAAGTTATATTACGAATAGACAACAATGTACGGAAATAACAAATGTAAACGACACTAAACGAACTACTTTCAGGTCTAAATATCGAATAAACGCCTGTGGAGTACCACAAGGCAGTGTGCTAGGACCTCTACTGTTTTTACTATACATTAATGACCTGCCTAAGGTAACAAAACATACATGTTTTATGTTTGCAGACGATACCACTGTGTTGATAAAATGTAATGACCAAAACAAATTTAATGACGATATTAATGAAACCTTAAAGAGTCTGATAGAGTGGCTCCATTTAAACAACCTTAAAATAAACATTGAGAAGACAAATTTTGTTCAATTTTCTTCCTACAAGGCAAAATCATTAGATTTGTTGGTCCAATATAATGGTGAAACTGTTGACATGAAAAACGATGTGAATTTTCTTGGCTTTACTATAGACAAAAATTGTAACTGGAAAGCACATATAGAAAAATTATGTAAAAAAATTAATAAATTTGTATACGCTTTACGACGTCTCAGTAATATTTCGTCTACCGAAACTGCTATTTCTGCGTATCATGGTTATGTGTCGTCCCTACTCAACTACGGTACTTTGTTATGGGGTAACTCAGTTGATATAAACAAAGTTTTCATAGCACAAAAAAAATGTATAAGGGCAATTTGCAGAGCACATTTTTTGGAGTCTTGTAAACCCTTATTCTTACAACTTAAAATTTTACCATTACCATGCTTGTACATAAAACAAATGTGTATATTTGTAAAACAAAACCCTCAATATTTTGTTACAAGAGGCCAATATAAAAATAAGCAAACGAGACACCAAAGTAGAATAATGTTTCCTAGCATAAGACTGCAATTATTTAAACGAAGCCCCTATTGTATGGCTATTAAAATATATAATAAGTTACCTGAATTTTTTAAACTGTTGCCGCTAGAGTTGTTTAAAAAAAAGTTGCATATCTGGCTTTTGAATAAATGCTATTACTCAATACAAGAATACTTTGACGACAAATTATTATGATTAACAGACTATTTAATTTTCTCGACTAGAATTATTTATTGTAAAGCATGTTAATATAATCCATTGTAATAATAATCCTGACATTCAAACGCTGTAATTTATTATTGTTCTTTTGTACTTACATTATTATTTTTTTCAATATTTGCACGACTAATTAAGTCAACATGTGGACATGCCAATTGTAATAATAATATCTTGTAAAACCATGTAAAAGCAAATAAATATTTCTGATTTCTGATTTCTGATTTCTGAAATAATCACCAATATTCTTTAAAAATAACACCGAAAATAATTAAAATTATTAGCCGGTGCGTAGACGCCTGTCAATGGTCTGACATTTTGTATATTACTGATAAATCTGTGCAGCCTGTAGCGATTCTATACTGTGTAACACAATCTGTAGTATTTGGGCTAATGTTATATTAAAAAAAACAATTCAAAATAGTTTTTGGTTTCTCGCCCATATTTTTGTTTTGGTCAACGTATCTTTAAATGCACAATGCCAAGAAAAGGGTTAATTACAGAATTTAAATAATCCTTTGTAGGTATTTTTTGTTGTCTTGTAATTTCCTATACCTAAGTGCGTTGTTTTATTATTATTACCATTTTTGTTTGTTTTGTTTGTAAATGACATAGATATGTGCTTCAGAAATTCTCAATTTGTACTCTACGCTGACGACCTCAAGGTTTATAGGAGATTTGAATCCATACGTGACTGCGAAAAGCTTCAAGAGGACTTGGACCGTCTGTCTGCGTACTGTGCTAATAATAAGCTGCACCTAAGTCTCGCTAAATGCAAAACCATAACCTTTACAAAAAAAAGGTCAACCATCAACTTTAACTATCAATTGTGTTACACTGGCCTAGAAAATGTTTCTATTATAAAGGATCTAGGCCTGCTTATCGATTCTAAGCTACATTTTGATGTTCATATTTCTACTGTTGTGAGTAAGGCATTCCAGATGTTTGGCTTTGTTGTAAGAGCTAGCAGTAACTTTAAAAAGGCATCAACCTATCTTCTTTTATATAAATCACTGGTCAGGTCTCAGTTGGAATATGCAAGTGTCATCTGGAACCCTCTCTACGCTAAATATGTAGATCAGTTAGAACGTGTGCAACGCAAATTCCTTAAAACTACTAATTACAAATGTTTTCATGCGAAGTCCTCTTATGAAGTACTGTTGCAGAAGTTCTCACTCGCGTCGCTCGAGGCTAGGAGACATTCTTTAGACCAAGGTGTATTGTTTAATATTTGTCAAAATAAACTTGACTGTAATGAACTAACTAATCAATTGCATTATCGCGTCCCTAGCCGGTCTCAACGTATCCGTGACACTCATGTACATCGTTTATTTATGCCCAGATCATGTCGAACTAATGCCGGAAAGCGTGCCCCACTTCATCGTCTTATGGAGTCACAATACATATTTTGCAGATATAGATTTGTTTAAACTTACGCCAATAGCTTTTAAAAAGGAAGTACGTCTTAAATTGGAGGAATTTATGTCTTAATTTAATATACTTAGCTACCTGAATTAAACCTAAGGATTGTAAAATTTATAATTTTATAATTTTGTTAAATTTAGTACTCAGATTTTGAACAGTAAACTTAGTGGATTTTCAATAGTAAAACTGATAGATCTCATTTAATTAAATTAAATTCATTGTTTAAATCAGAATATTGTTATAAAATATTATTATGCTGTGTTAACTGTCTGACTGTTTATATAAATAACTCTGTTCACTTGGAAAATTCCAATTTAAATGATTTGTGGGAATGAATAGAGGTATCCGTGGCCGTGGGCTCCACTGATTGTTCTGTTCATTTCCATAAATCAGCTAGTGGTGCAAAGAGGCAAAGCATGTTTGTAAGATGGGGATAGCGGTGCGGGTTGTACAATAACTAAATGTCGATGTATAACTTTACTGCATATCTGAATTGTACAATTGTTTGTTATCCTAAATAAAATAAAATAAAATAAAATAAATTACCTACTAATACATAAGAAAAAAATACCTATGTATATCTCGAAGTATACACCACTAAATTTTAATCACCGAAAAAAAAAATCTGGGTAATGAGTTATTGATACTGATCCCATTTGTGCAAAAAAAAGAGTAAAATAAAGTTACTCAAAATATCCTCCTAAAATTGGTAATTTATTGACACACGCGTCGCTAGCACTATTTACGTACGATAATGTAACACTTATTAGAATTCAAAATGGTCTAAGTTAGCTAAGTATGTAATAATAACACTGGAAGCGTGGTCGAGGCGTGAGCGAGACAGACAGATCGATGCAACGTGCGAGCGCGTACGACTACTCTAGCAAGCAGCGGAGTGACTCAGCTGTGACGCGTAAAATACGGACTAAAGAAAATGTAATAAAAAAATTAACTTTATGAAAAACATTTCTTTTTCTTTTGCTTTAAAATTTTCACACGTTTCTACATAACCTGTTAAAATTTTTTCGGTAATAAAAATTTAGTGGTGTATAAATAAATCTAGAATAAATAGATAATCAGACAAATAAATTTAGAAAAAATAGATAATCAGCATCTTGTATACCTATGTATTTAAGTTATCTTAAACATTTTATAATGCCTATACATATTTAAAATGACGTAGTAAGTACTCAGATCACTTACATTCAGCCGCCGAACTACTATGAGTACCGAGTGTACCATCTGCGCTATAAATTCTTTATAGAAAAACAAAGAAGCGGAGCGGGCCGAAATGCGACACAGCCTCCCCGTGCGTGCGAACGCTAGTGAAAGACTGAGCTCCCGCTATCGCGCGGCCCGCGTGTGGAAATTACAGGGTATTTTGAATGTATGACACGTAATACATTATTTTTGAAATAAAATGAACAACAATTTTTTAGATAGTTAAATTTTCTATCATTTGGTGAAAGAATCATTAAAATCGCTTCAGCCGTTTAGGAGTAGTAGGAAATTTCTTTGGTGAAATTAGAAGAAAGTAATAAGACTAATAGTTGTAACAAAAAAAACGAACAACAATTTTTAGTTTAAGATATTATACATCTCACACATATTTTTTTTTCTTGTTTGGATCATCCATTTAGGAGGAGTAGGGATTCAAAGAGAGGTCTATATTGCAGTTTTGCCTCACCTATCGCCTTAAGGATCAGAGGTGAGAGTGCTTTTTTAAAAGTAATGAGCGGCACCAGCAAATATCCATTTAATAAATAACCGAAAACAATAATTCCACAAATCAAATTAACGTAATAAAGAAATACGCCTATGCCAGAAATAATGATCTAGGTCACAAATATCACAGTCCCTGAACAGAGAGAACGTCCGTCACAGCCTCAGATCATAGAAGGGAATAGATGTGAAACGGGGGCGTGGCGCGTGTCTCCGCGATATGCCCAGAAACGAACATCGGCCGCGTAGCTAGGTTAGTCGCGATTCAGTCGTACTAAGGAAATGTTCTCCGATATTTTGGATAATGCGTCTTTACGTGCAATAAAACAAGTGAAACGAAGAACTACAGGAACAATGGAGTCATTTACTACATGTAAGTATTGCAAATCCATTGGTATTTTGCTTATAAATAAAAAAAACTAAACATTTTTACGAACGAATTCAGTGCCGTAACAGTTACTGCGATATCGAAATCAGTGGTGATAAAAATTCTAACACACTTGTACAATGACGATTTAGTTAGCAACGACTTTATGTCATGCTCAACTACTGCGCAATGTATTTAATTTCTTCCGATATCCACTGTCGTGTGAAAATACACAGTACGGCCGCATGTGCCGGTCGTAACATAGTGCCGTGCTCGTGTTCTAATGCGGTTTCCTATTATCGATAAATAGAAGTAAATTATAATTTTCTATTTTGTAATTAAATAAAAAAATGATGTGTTTGTGAAGAGTTGGATACTTGGTTGTTGTAGATAGAGCTTCTTCGTAGGAGATACGTAGATAAAACACCAGACAATAGTTGATTAATATATTTGATGTTGTTCGTGCAACAGTGGTACAAAGAGTGAAGTAATAATTAATTGAATATAAAACGAAGACTAGTTATTATGATAGAATATTACAAATTAGGGATTGGTGCCGAGTGCAAAAGACAAAGAAAAGTTATTAGGTACATGATTAATTTGTCCTCAATATTTGGTACATACATGGTGTGATGAGTGCATAAAGAATGATGCAATCATATTTTATAATTAACTGAGTACAAAGTAGGCACAATATTCCCCCTCCTTTTTTTTAATTTAAAAAATATTGCAAAAATATTTTATTAATATTTTAAGATTGATAACAATCTATATATAAATTTATTTTTTTTTAATATAAATTAAAAAAAAAAAACATTTAAGATGAGAAAAATATTAATACAATTTAGGTCTCAAATAAGATATAGGTAGAATATAAAAATGTTGTATAAAAATGTGTATAGTTAAAGTGATTAATGGTATAAAAAATAATATTTAGATTACATGATAGAGATTAATTAGGTACTAACGCAACACTTTTTCACTTTACATCACTTTTCACTTTTTGCACAAACACTATTCTGAAGTTGGCTGCCCTCATCAGGCAACGGTGTAGGCAGGAGCGCGCGGCATCGGCTGCTCGGGCCCCCTGCGGCTGGCTCGTGGACCTCGCAGTTCTCGCCTCAGCATGTGGGTGAACCGTTTTTTGCAAAAACGGAAACCCAGGGCACATATTATTATGAGTAATATGCCCACGATGACTATGGTTAGCATGTCCAACTTGCTATGGGTGATTTCGTGGAATAAATTGGTGTCCGCTTTATTCCCAGCTCCATTTTGTGCTATTATAACTTCTTCGCGGCTCTGACTTTTACCCATGATTATTTTGGAGGAGTGTAGTTCGCTGATCGCAAGATGAAAGCGTAATGAGAATCATGAGATGAATTGATGAGCTTGTTCATCCAGCCATAAATCGCACTGAAGGCTTTATTAGGCGTCCAGATCGTGTTCTATGCTGACTGTTTTGATTGTTATTGTTTTCCATACTGATTTTGATATTAGATTCTGAGCTTGGAATGCGTGGGCTGGACTTATTTGATTGAGCGGGTTGGGTTTCTGTATCGCTGTGTACTAAAAATGCAGGCTTGAGTCGATCTATTGAAATATATTTTATTTCCTCTGATACCATAACTTTGAAAACTTTTTTTCCATATTCAATGACTTTTTAGGGTCCACAATAGGGAGGTGTTAGTGGTCTTGTTACATGATCGCAGCGAATGAAGACATGTGTGCATGTTTCTAGAGCTGGGTGCACAAACATTTTGTTTTGTCTGATCGATTTCCTTGGAACTGAAGATAATTTACGTAAGTGCTCTCTTATGTTACGTAATAAGGTTTCGTTGTCAGGGATATTCGGCGTCGTCGGCTCGAAAAAATCACCTGGTAGCTTGAGAGTCGTTCCATAGACGAGTTCAGCTGCGGAAATGTGTGTATCGTCACGTAGACTGTTTCTTAAACCCAGCAGAGCAGTAGGCAATTCGTGTAACCAATTTTCGGTGTTTCCACGGGCCATTAGAGCTGACTTGAGTGTCCTGTGCCACCTCTCGACCATACCGTTAGCTTGCGGATGGTAGGCTGTAGTATGTATTTTCGATATTCCCAGGCGTTTAGCTAAGTTGCTAAATAAATGCGATTCAAACTGCCGTCCTTGGTCAGTTGTGATCCTAGATGGGCATCCAAATCTCGTAATCCACTGAATGTAAAGTGCTTCTGAAACGCTTTCAGCTGTGATGTCTTTCAAGGGTACCGCCTCTGGCCATCCTGTTGCTCTATCGATCATGGTCAATAAGTATTTGTAACCTTGGCAATACGTCAGCGGTCCCACGATGTCTACGTGTAAGTGTTGAAAGCGATCACTATGCGGAAATGTTTTGAAAGGAGATATTGTGTGACGATGAACTTTAGATTTTTGACAATCTAAGCAAGTTCTTGTCCAGTTGTTGATATCCTTATTCATGGATTTCCAGAAATATCTACTTGTAATCATCTTTCTTGTAGTGCGTGTTCGTGGAACATACAAATAATAAGATTTTGTACTTTAATCTTGACTTTTATTTATAAAAACACAATATTTACAAAAACCAGTACGAGTTGGTGAGAGTGTGATGAGGAAGAGCGATATAATTTTTAGTGTTGCCAACATTAATCATAAAAATAAGGCATAGACACATTAGACACATTCAGTATGAAATTAAGCCGTGTTTACATCTACGGATGTGGACATTCTCCCGGGCAAAAGGTTACAAAAATAGCTATGCAGTTACATTAATAGTTATGCAGTTACAGTAATAGTCATGAAGTTACATTAGTAATGACTTGCATGATACAATTGAAGTTATATCTTAATTAAATCTTTATTCTTAAGTTTAAGTAACACCCTATACATATTATTACATATTACTACTTAGTTATCACAGTTTACAGACTCAAAATTGCCATAAATATTTAATAAAATTCGCATGTCATAACTACAAGTTAACATTTGCTTAAAAACCTATGGTTAAAAATTATTTAACAGTTTTAAAATGGCTTGTTACTTAATAATCTATGGGAAGGATACACATTTTATTAATAGACCTACGGGTTAGACCAGTAGCGGTTTTGAGCTCCGCGACCCTTACCCTCCCATCGCTTCCCCGAAACACCCGCGTCACCCGCGCCATGGGCCACTGGGGGGAACGTTGTCTCCTTTTAGTAAAACTAAACTGCCTTCTTCCACATCTGGTAACTGTTTGCTCCACTTGTTTCTAACATTTAGCTGCGATAAATATTGGCTGTACCAGGCTTTCCAAAAATGTTGCTTGACCTGAGTTCAGCGCCTCCAGAATCTTAGTCTATTTAGAGGGATATCGGTTAGATCCGGCTCAGGGATACATATGAGTGGACGACCAGTCAGGAAGTGTCCTGGGGTTAGGGCTGTTAGGTCTGCAGGGTCGCTTGAAAGCGGCGTGAGGGGCCTGGAATTCAGGATACCCTCTATTTCGGATAAAATAGTGGTCAATTCTTCGTACGTGAATTTATTCTCCCCCACCACTCTTTTGAAATGGAACTTAAAACTCTTAACGGCGGCCTCCCAGAGGCCTCCGTGGTTGGGGGAGTAGGAGGGGATGTAGCGAAAGGTTATTCCTTTCTCTACAGCAGCCACACTCACTTGAGATTGATGCTTTTTGGAATTGACTAATTTATACAAGTCGTGGAGCACGTTGTCGGCTCCTTTAAACGTTTGTGCATTATCGCAATTAATAATGGCGGGAATACCGCGTCTGCCAATGAATCTTTTTAAGGCTACTAAGAATGTTTGAGTTGTCATGTCTGAAACTAGCTCAAGGTGGACAGCCTTAGTGGCGAAGCAAACAATTACCAGTGTGTAGCCTTTGGTGACAACGGCCCTCCGCATGCCCGATTGTTTTACTTGAAACGGACCACAGAAGTCGATTCCAACCTTGTCGAACGGGTGGCTCTCGGTGACGCGATCGGAGGGCAGGGATCCCATAAACTGGCTGGCTACTTGAGCCTTAAACCTGTAACATTTTAAGCACTTGTTAATAATTTTCTTTACTTCGCGACCGGCGCTAATGATCCAATACTTAAGTTTCAGACTACTTAATACGAGGGTGATACCAGCATGCATTAATACACAGTGTTCATTTCGAATAATTGAATTCGTGACATGACACTTATTGGGCAAAATAATCGGATGCTTTTGCGTGTATGGCACTGGGGCGTTTTGCAACCGGCCACCAACCCTCATTATGCCATTTCCATCTATGAATGGAGCCAAGGCTTTTAAATTAGATTTTATTGGCAAATTATTTTTTATTTTTGATATTTCCGAAGGAAAATACAAGCCTTGCGTTATAGAAATTATTCTGTATTGAGCATTTAACAATTCTTTTACAGTCAAATTTCCTTTAATTTTATTATGTTTATTTAAACAATTGAATTTAAACCTTAATATCCAAGCTACAATTCTTTGCATAGTGAACCATGAAGAATATTTTTCAAACAATTGTGGTTCTTGTGTCACAACCAAACAAGCTGCTTGCTCGCTCTCGGCAGGTCCCCTCTCGCAAAGCAAGTGGTTGCATGAAGCCAATGATGGTGAAGGCTCATACTCCAGTGAGTCAAGTTGAGGAGGCCCATGCCACCATAAGGTGTTCGATGGCAGGTCTTGGGGATTGCAGCCTCGAGACAAGCAATCAGCTGGATTGGAAGCTCCATCTATGTGAAACCATTTACATTCTGTAGTACTTGAATTTATTAAATTTATTCTGTTTTTGACATAAGCCGGTATATTATTTCTGCTAGACTTCAACCAACACAGAACAACTTGGGAGTCAGAAAATAAATGTACAGCATTGAAGTTAATTTTAGCATAGATTGCTTTGACTTTGCAATACAGTTTGGCTAGCAACACTGCACCATTTAACTCTAGCTTAGGTATAGTCAAGGCGTTTTTTACTGGAGCAATTCTAGACTTTGAACACAAAAGTGTTGTGGTTACTTTGCTGCCTTGAATAACCCTTATATACAGTGTGTCCGGGCTTGTAGTGATCAAACTTTAAGGGCGTAATCTATGGACAATTTTATCGAAGAAAATACTTCAAATTTGGGGCTTGACCCATTTCTCACAAAATTACGAGGATTTAAGTTTTTAATTTTTAGTTTTCACCTCTTCCTTCAAAAACAAGTGAAAGCGTGGGTAGCTTAACACTAATAAGCAAAAATTTTATATTATGCGATAGCCAATAAAATTATCTATTAGCAGAAGTAGAAAACAGATACAAGTTTCATACATTTTAAGGGAGTAAGAATGGATTTAATTAGAAAAAAACATGACTTTTTTCACTTCTTTTTCAGTTATTTTCCAACACAAGAAAAACCAGGTCGTTAAGGTATATTTTATTTGCATTGTATTATTAGTATTTGAGCTATTCTACAAAACGAATGTAAATTTATTAGTCTACGTCTATTAGTTTCGACGTAATTGTTGAACAAAGATACCCCTTCCCAGCGGTTTCCATAGTAATCGGAATAGGTTGTGTGATTCTTTCAGGCAGTGCATTTTCGCATGTCGCGTGCGCTATGGAAACCGCTGGGAAGGGATATCTTTGTTCAACAATTACGTCGAAACTAATAGAGGTAGACTAATAAATTTACATTAGTTTTGTAGAATAGCTCAAATACTAATAATACAATGCAAATAAAACATACCTTAACGACCTGGTTTTTCTTGTGTTGGAAAATAACTGAAAAAGAAGTGAAAAAAGTCATGTTTTTTTCTAATTAAATCCATTCTTACTCCCTTAAAATGTATGAAACTTGTATCTGTTTTCTACTTCTGCTAATAGATAATTTTATTGGCTATCGCATAATATAAAATTTTTGCTTATTAGTGTTAAGCTACCCACGCTTTCTCTTGTTTTTGAAGGAAGAGGTGAAAACTAAAAATTAAAAACTTAAATCCTCGTAATTTTGCGAGAAATGGGTCAAGCCCCAAATTTGAAGTATTTTCATCGATAAAATTGTCCATAGATTACGCCCTTAAAGTTTGATCACTACAAGCCCGGACACACTGTATATGCAGCAGCCGTAGGCGACGCTAGAAGCGTCACAATATCCTAGCAATTGTTATTACCTGCGCATTATTTATATTTATGTTTCTTTGTACAGAAATTATAGGTATTTGTTCTAGCTGTTCATAGAATGTTAACCAGGCCTTAAGCAATGACATTGGTATGGGCGAGTCCCACCCGAGATTCTCCTTCCACACTTTTTGTAGAAATTCCTTTGCTCGAACTATTATTGGCCCAGCGAGCCCTAAGGGGTCAAAGAAAGAGCCTATGACACTCAAAATGGACCTTTTATTCCAGGACTGCACCTGCTTTATAGGACATGACACTTTAAAAACATCATCTCTAACATTGAATGAGACCCCTAAAGCTTTCATTGAGAGGCCCTCATTACCGAGCTCATGCTCTTCGAAATGCTGCTTGTCAGCTGGTATGCCAGCCAGTAATTGGTCATCATTTGCAGCCCATTTATGCAGCTGCAGATTGGCACGTCCTAGCAGGTCTATAAATTGATCTCTTACCTCAAGAGCTTCATCGATGGTCTGTGCTCCAAAAAGAGCATCGTCAACGTACATGGCTGTCCGGATGACCTCAGCAGCCAGCGGCATATTGCTCCCAAACCGGTCTGCTAACTCCTGGAGACATCTGGTGGCCAGGTAGCTTGAGCTCTTGAGTCCATAGGTGACTGTCTGTAATTGCAGAATAATTCTTTGATTATTTTCATCTTTCCATAATATATTTTGTAGATGCCTAAATGATGGATCAATTTTTATAGCTCTGTACATATGCCTGATGTCCGTTAACATTACATACTTGAATGACCTGAATAAAATCAGAATGTCAAAGAGATCTTTTTGAACCTTAGGGCCATTCACCAAAACATCATTTAAACTTTGATGCTGCGAACTAGCTTTTGTGTTACCATTAAAAACAACTCTTACTTTATTGGTCTTTTTATCGTTCCTTATGACTGGCAAGTGTTGCATGAAATATGCATTTTTTAAATTTGACTGGCACAATGGGATGACCTTTGCATGACCCATTTCTATGTATTGATTCATGAAGTCATTATAATTTCTATTTAATTGATCATCTTTGGCTAACCTTTTTTCGATGGCATTTAATGTTTTTGATGCTATAGGAAATGTATTTCCTAGGTCTAGCTGATCTACGGGGACTTTGAGCGGGAGGGACACCTGAAACTCGCTGGTGAGCTGTACCGAGCTTTTAAACTCGGCTTCGCAGGCATCCTGCTTTGCTGTAACCTCCAATTTCGTTTCAGGGACCATTTCAGTCTCCCAAAACTTTTGTAGGAGGTGATCAACATTGTTGTCACATATAGCATGCAAGGTGACATGGTGACTGGATGCACAAAACTCACTATTGTTTACTTCACCTGACAATATTGAACCAAACTGGGTATCAATAAGATACAAATTACTATTTTGCAGCTTGATTTTGCGAGGCAGCAATATTTGGAAGAATATGTCCGCTGACAGCAGAAATGAAATGTCTCCCGGAGTGTCAAAGTCACTATCTGCAAGCACCACAGAGTCTGGCAGCTGTATATTTTGCCAGCTTACTTGTTGCTGTGGCAGCTTGGTTGTAATTTGGTCCACTATGGAACAATTAACTTGGCACTTATAATTATTTTGAAGTGACACAAATTCAGCATTGACAGCTTTTGAGGTTGTTTTGTTTTGTTTCCCCAAGGCTGTGATATTTAAATTGCTATCAATTAGCGGTAATTGCAATGCTTTTGCTAAGTCAGCTGTCATAAATGACACTTGGCTGCCACTGTCAACTAGTCCCCGGACTACTTTGTGTGATTTGCCATCCCGGCAGAGCACTTTGGCCTTGATGGTGGGCAGCAATATTGTGCTAACATTAGAATTACTGTGCATTGATACTTTTTCATTGCAGTGCAAGAGAGTATTATGCGATTTGTCCTTGCACTGTTCACATTTGAAGTGAAATTTACATTTATTTGTGTGAGAATTGAAACATATTTTGCATAAATTATTTTGTGAAATGAAATTGAGCCTTTCCTCTGGTGAGATGGCTAGAAATTTGTCACATTTGAATAATCTATGTGTTTGCTCACTACAATATTTGCAAGACCACGACTGTGTGGCAGTTTTGCTTGCATAGTTTGACACTTTAGTTTTGTAAGTGTTATTATTATTGTTGCTCTTACCTTCACTTCTTTGGCTCTCCTCGAAGCTGCTAGCTCTCCGCTCCACAAAAGCGAAGAAGTCATCCAGTAGGGGCAGCTTTGTGGTGTCACGCTCCGAATGATAGGCTCTGCAAGTAAACTGGTCGACCTTTCGCAACAAAATGGGTAAAACTATCATGTCCCAGCTGTCAGTCGGTTGTCCTAATGTTTTCAGTGCACCTAAGTGCTGGCGAGCATGTGACACTAACTCTCTTAAATTGGTAGCCGCTCCCTTTACTAGTGGATTGAAGTCTAGCAGCTCTTGTACATGGTTAGTGATAATAAGAAACTTATTGTCATATCTATTTCTCAACAATTCAAGAGCTTTTCCATACGAGTCCCCGGTGACGGGTAATCCTTCGATTAATGACAATGGCTCACCTTTTAAGTATTTTCTAAGATAGAAAAGCTTTTGAATTGCGGCTAATTTAGAATTATTATCTATCACTGCACTAAAGAGTTCGATGAACGAGTGGTATTTTGTGTAGTCCTTGCCGTCAAACGCAGGAATGTCTATTTCTGGCAGCCTCACGCTGGTAGCGCACGCGTCTGTAGACTGCTGTGCGCCCGATGCTGGAGCCGGCGACGGCGGCTGCGGCGCCAGTAGGCCTCGAAGGCTCGCCACGATCGCCAAATACCGGTCCTCGAACGCGTCGTTTCCGAAATAGTCTTCATCAAGGGTGTCGTCCAAAGTACTTAATTCGATCAGTAGCTGCTCATGCCTTGGCAGCACCTCCTGCAGTTGTTGTATCCGCGCAGATACCACGTCCTTGTTGATTGGCGATTCCAATGTGCGTAATAAAATTTTCTGCCTTTGTCAACGACGCTTTACACTGTGCGATTTTTCTTATGATACCTTTCCTTGCGTTCTTGTCCACTTCCTTTTCAGCCGAATCGCTATCCATGGTCATGGCGAAAAATGGCAGGGCGTGGTGATATTTTTTCTCGATGCAAAGTAAAGGGAACCAAAATGGCGGACGGTTATTTTCTTGCAAAGTTGAATAAAATTGTTCACTTTTGGCTACTGCGACTTGCAAATCAATATGGCACAATAGTGTATTGATTGGCCTTCGATTTATTTATTCTTGTGCAAGTGTATGTTCAGCAATATGCAGTGAAATCAGCTTACTTTTCTTGCCGGCCGGCGAAGGTGTGGTTTCGTTGCTCGAAGTTTATTGTCGAAGCTTGTTTATACTGTTTCGGCACCATTTATGTTCGTGGAACATACAAATAATAAGATTTTGTACTTTAATCTTGACTTTTATTTATAAAAACACAATATTTACAAAAACCAGTACGAGTTGGTGAGAGTGTGATGAGGAAGAGCGATATAATTTTTAGTGTTGCCAACATTAATCATAAAAATAAGGCATAGACACATTAGACACATTCAGTATGAAATTAAGCCGTGTTTACATCTACGGATGTGGACAGTGCGCGTGCCGGGATGACTCATTTCGTGAATCGTTCTGAATGCGGTAACTCGAAACTCCTTTGGTAAGTAAGGTCGCGCTGATTGTTTTGATGTCTCGCAATAAATAAGTCCATTGCAGTTTGGATATTGAAATGTTTTGAATTGTAAATTATCAGATTTTAGCAATTCTTGTAGTTCCTCGTCGTTTTGTTGAGCTAATGATAGTTTGTTGTAATTCAACGGTGATGGCATTTCAATTTCATCGATTCGGGAGAGAGTGTCAGCGACTACATTTTGAGATCCTTGGATGTGTTCAATTGAGGTACAAAATTGGCTGATATAGTCTAGGTGTCGAAGTCGTCTCGGGGTATCACTGGTGCTCGTAGCTTGTTTATGTAGCGCAAACGTGAGCGGTTTATGATCCGTGAATATTGTGACTTGTTGGCCTTCGATCATGAAACGAAAATGCTTGACTGCCATGTAGATGGCCAACAGTTCTCTATCATAAGCACTGTATCGTTGCTGAGCTTCACTGAATTTAGATGAAAAGAAACTCAAAGGTTGCCACTCTCCCTGAACTTTTTGTTGCAGCACTGCTCCTGCACACGTTCGGGAGGCATCTGTCATGATAGCGATGGGTGCACCGGTGACTGGATGTGAAAGTAATGCAGCTTGACGTAAACTGTTTTTGCATTTCTGGAAAGCTTCTCTAGCTTCATCAGTCCAAGTTATTTTCGTTTTGTCTTTACGTTTCGTATTATGTAGATAGTTGTTCAATACAGCTTGGTCTTGAGCGGCGTTTGGTAAATGTTTACGGTAAAAGTTTAACATTCCCAAAAAACGACGCAGTTCTTCGATGGTGCTTGGCTCAGGAAATTCCGATATGGTTTTAACTCTGTCTTCCAACGGTGTAATGCCTTCGGTGGTCACGCGGTATCCCAAAAAGTCGATTTCTGATTTCCCAAAGTCGCATTTAGCGAGATTTATAGTTACTCCGTATTTGTTCAAACGTTCAAAAACGATTTTCAGGTGTTCTCGGTGTTCAGAAATTGAGTTTGATGCAATCAAGGTGTCATCAACGAAATTGAATAAGAAATCTAAGCCTTCGAGGACGACATGATTCATGAAACGCTGGAAGGTTTGGCCGGCGTTTCTTAATCCGAAGCTCATGCGTGGGAATTCGAAAAGGCCAAACGGTGTGATTATGGCAGTTTTCTCTATGTCCTCCGAAGCGATGGGAATAAAATGGTAGGCTCTATGCAGGTCAATTCTTGAAAATATTTTCTTTCCCGTGAGCAGGTAAGTGAAGTCAGTTATACGTGGGATTGGATATCTATCTGGTTTTGTGATAGCATTCAAACCACGATAGTCGCCACACGGGCGTATTTCTCCAATCTTTTTGTTCACGACATGCAAGGCACTGGACCAGCAACTTTTAGAGGGTTGACAAATGCCGATCTGCTGCATGTAAGTAAATTCCTTTTTTACTTTTTCATACTTCTCAGGTGGTAGTGGGCGAGCGCGGGCGAACACTGGTGGGCCTCTAGTCTCAATATGGTGCACGACACTATGCTTCGGTGTGTCTTTATAACATACTGGTTTTGTGATATCTAGATATTCTGATAAGAGATCGTAGTACGGGTTTTTGATGTCGATTGTTTTGATCGAAGCGTCAGTGCAATTGACTATAGATCCGTTGACGTTTAGACTTGTCACCGAGTCTATAAGCTTGCGTCCGTGTACATCAACCAAAAGTTTGTGGTGGTTTAAGAAATCTGCTCCTAATATAGGTTGTTTGACGTCTGCCAATATAAAGGTCCATGAGTAAGGTCTTCGTAATTTCAGATTTAGCACTATGTTCTTGGTGCCATAAGTACGAATTTCAGTGCCGTTGGCAGCGTATAATTTGTATTGTTCACTGTCATTGTGTTGGAAAGGCTTTTTCTTGGCGGGTAGAACAGATACATTAGCTCCCGTGTCAACCAAAAAACGTAGACCACTGTTTAAGTCGGTCACGCATAGGCGATGTGAAGGGGAGATGGTGCAGACATCCGCCACTGACTGCACCAAATCTAGTTTCCCGAAGTCTTGGTATTCATTTTGTTCCATTCGCACGGCTCTGTACATTTCTTAGCTCTATGGCGAAAACGCTGATGATAGTAGCACAGCTGCTGGCTCGGATTACTATCGGTGTGACGCGGCATTGACCGGCCTCGAGATGTCGATCGATTATTGTAACGATGTTTATAAAAGTTATTTTGCCTAGGTCTTGATCTTTGTAGTTCTAAAACTTGTAAACTCAACTGGGCGATCTGCGCTTGTAGTTGAGTGATGTCATTCGATGTCGAGGGCTGGTTGGTGGTTGAAACTTCTGATAATTGCAGCGGTCGTGTATTTTCCAAAACGGTATCCGCGATGGCCGCCAAGTTCTCCAGATCCTTGACTACACTGACAGCCAACACTGCTCGAATAGATGATGGTAGGTGGCTTTGCCACATCATGCTCAAAGTGTCGTCTGGTATTTTTCCCCTCGCCAAATCACGCATGTGACGCAGTAGCTGCGACGGTTTCTGGTCTCCTAGGTCAATTTCGCTGAGTAATTTTTGTAATTGTCGATTTTCTGACTCTTCGTATACGGCTAACAATCTTGTTTTCAGAGCTTCATATTTCTTGGATTCCGGTGGTTTCAGTAAAATGTCACTCACTTGTTTTATGACGTCTTTTCCCAGTTTGGTTACCACTAAGTTGAATTTTGCCTCGTCGCTAATTTTCTGTGGTGTCAAAATTGCTTCGCACTGTACGAACCATAAGCGTGGTTGATCGCACCAGAATTCAGGAAGTCTTGATGAAACTGTGACTGCTGATATTTCAGACGTTTGCGAGGGTGGTTCTTGATGCGCCATTTTGATGATGCAGTGTCTTGTATCCGTAGCTCTCCGGTTTTGAGTTGAATCCCCGTGACTATGCGCCTCTTGAAATCTCAAATCGGTGAGATCCGCTGGTGGAAGGCCAATTTGAGATGTGCAATCACGGAGATCACGTCGGGGTCACCAATGTGAAGAGTTGGATACTTGGTTGTTGTAGATAGAGCTTCTTCGTAGGAGATACGTAGATAAAACACCAGACAATAGTTGATTAATATATTTGATGTTGTTCGTGCAACAGTGGTACAAAGAGTGAAGTAATAATTAATTGAATATAAAACGAAGACTAGTTATTATGATAGAATATTACAAATTAGGGATTGGTGCCGAGTGCAAAAGACAAAGAAAAGTTATTAGGCATATGATTAATTTGTCCTCAATATTTGGTACATACATGGTGTGATGAGTGCATAAAGAATGATGCAATCATATTTGAGGCGTCTAGTTTCAAATCCCGCTAAAACGATTTTGATAAGATTTCGAGAAATTGAAAAAAACCGCTTATCCATATAGCTTTGGCCTTAGGCAAAAAAATATATGATACGAATTATTATTGTCATCTGGCAATACTAAAAGTAATTGCTATTCATCTTTAAATTAAATATAATTTGAATTATAATGAAAACTATTTTCATTTTGGCGTACTTTGTTACGAACATTCGGTTTTAATGGGATTTGAAACGGACATGTTGTATTTTAGCGGGATTTGATAAGAACAAATTGTAATGCATGAATGGCGTTCTACAATAAAGTCTAATATTAAATAAACCAAAAAATTATAAAATAAATAGTTGTCCGTATTAATTTGTCCATTCTATAATATTCAAAGCGATTGCACTTATTGGTTAGGTTATTAGATTAATGAAGTATAAATAAGAAACTTTTATAAATTATTTTCTCAATCTCCTCTTTGCCTTTTTATAACATAATATTTATTCCTGGATATCTGGACATCAGGTCATCCATCTGCTCGTTTGCCTCCCTAACATAAAAAAACATCCCACAATATTTATTTATTTACTTCACTGACTAACTGTACAGGGATATAAACATACACACAAACATACCTACCTACTCTCGAAACACATTACCCTCCTGCACTCTGGTAAAAAGTAACATACCTTTATAATTAAATTCGTCTAATGGCATTGAGCTAGTGAAGTTTCTATAATCCCACTAGTGATCACCAACACTTAATAGTAACAATAACCAACAACAGCTAAATGGTTAATTTTGCATAACACCATCAAAGCTGCTTCAAAAGTAGTTTTTTTAACAAATTTCTCTTTTCGTTTCTGGCGCTCCTTAGTGCGTTTCCAGGCTATTTCATTAAGTGGTTTCTTTCTTGCGTCTTTAGGGTTACATTTTTCCACGAACTGAGATAAATGTTCCATTATTTTGGATCAAAAACAATAAAAAACCGCAGCAACCAAGCACGTTATGAAAAAATCTCCATACTGATTTCGCAGTCACGTGACCAAAATACCGTGCTGCCATTGGTCAATCAACTTTTAGAGGGTTTTGAAAGAAACGGACAGCGTTTTAGCGGAGTTTGTAACACAAACCAAATTTTAAGTGCTAGTTTAGTAGTCTTTTAGCGAATTTTGATCGAAAATGATTGAACAGTATGATGAGAAAATTGCAGTAGCGTCATTAAGAGATATAAACAGAAATTCGTTGCAGGAGCGTTTTAGCGGGTTTTGAAACTAGACGACTCATTTTATAATTAACTGAGTACAAAGTAGGCACATGTTACTTGCGATTATAAGATTTTACAAAAAAAAAAAATAACAGTAGAAGTAATTAGTAACTGTCAACTATGTAATTACTATACGAGCTAGTTGAAAGCCTAATATAGGCATTATTTTTGATAAACATATGCGGTACGCAGATCGCCATAATTAAAAAGTAAATGCGTATTAGTTAATAATAACGTATAATAATAAAAAGGTTTTCATACATAAGCATTTTGTGAAATCAGTTTCGAACCTTGCCCCTAGCGATTTAAAGTATCGATATCTTGTCGACTCCATTTTATCTTTGTTCTCTCACTAGCGTTTTCAAAGTGTGCGTCACGTCACGCGGCCATTGATTGGCCATAAGGCATGCCTTCTGGCCAATCACAGCACTTTTAAGCCGGTTGCTCATGTTGTCGTAGACTCTCAGTCGCTTTGTTTTTACACAGTTGAATGTGTGTGTGGGAGCTGTGGTGGGGGAAATGTGGGGACACTGGTTCTCATTGTAGTTACGCGCGACTTCATATCTATTCTCTTTCTATGATCTGAGGTCACAGCCAAGCGCTCGAGCAGTGTCGCGGTGCGCCGGCGGCCGGTTTCTCGTGCCTTACCACTCTGACACAGAATCGAACGATATGACGTCACGCTGACGTAGCGGGTGTTATTTCTAAGACTTGTTTCATCCGCTAGGTTTATTTCTCTCGTTAAAATGCACAAAATCTTGTCTTGATCAAGTCTGAAATACATAGGTTCATTGATTTGGTAAGCTCTCTCTCAATGTAGATATTTTCCATCGCCAGGTAGTTTGAAAGTGTATGCCTTCGTTTTTTAGCTGTAGAAAGGGGCTTATAACTAGAGGGTTAGTGAAGTATGACTACGGTGTTATAGTATTTTGTATTCGCTTTGACAAAGCGTCAAGTCTTTTGTTTTTAACATGCTTTCAACAAAATGTTAGTCAGGCCACCTCTTTTTTGTATGTTGTACTTATGAATGGTTTACGACATGCAGATGTGACTATTAGTTGTTGTTTTGCAAAGCAAGGGATCTCTGTTGTTTCAACTTTTTTTGTGTATTTTGGCAAATGTGTTTAAAGTGTCCATCTACTAATGTTAGTGCAATAGTGAAGTTAAATTTTATTTCTTTTGGAAACTTTTTATGGCGACCAGATGTTGACCTTTCTTGGTATTCGCTTTGAAATTTTGTGCAATAGATGTCTTTTATAGAATGTGTTTGGTGAAAGTTTTGTAGGGATCTTTCTTTGTTATCAATTATCTTTTATACCTACTACTAGCGGACGCCCGCGAGTTTGTACGCGTGGACCTCGTTTTACCCCTTAGTTCGTAAAATCTGTTTTATGATAGCATGTTGATAGATGGCGTGTCAAAAACAGTAGTTTGTCCAGCGCTGTAGATTTTAACCAATGACGATAGATTGCGCTTTTTAGACACGTCTTATTTTTTTTATTAAAATTTATTTGTCACATATCGCCATAAAATATAGCCTATATGTTAATCTGGGTTATAAACAATAACACTGTAAAGTTTCAACAAAATCCGTTCAGTAGTTTTTGAGTGAAAGAGTAACAAACATCCAGACATCCAGACATCATGACATCCAGACATCCAAACTTTCGCATTTATAATATTATATATATACAGGGTGTCCCGTAATGTAACGTCAAGCCGGAACTGGGTGTTGAGGCAAGTTGTGCTGGTTATCAGAAAAATATGAAAAAAAATCTATGTGGCATATTTTAAAAATAATAGGCATTTAAAAAAAATCTAAAAATTCTTCTCCAGGTGACGGTCCTTTTGCTCGTGTTGCCACCAATCTTCACTTTTTCCAAATTTTTTTTTTGTTATGTAACCCTGAATAATGCTTCTCTAAATTGTTATTAAAATTACAAAACCAGCTGCTCCAGCTTGGATGAAAAAAATAAATTATTCCCAAAAAAATTTTCAAAATAAAAATTTTGCCTAGTTTAAACTGACTGTACTGAAAAAAAAATGTACTACGCGAGTGTGGCAAGTGACGTCATAATTTGGCGCATTTAGTAAGGATTCCAAAATGGTATAACACTTGGTAAAGTTTTGCTGGAATTTTCGACAATTTTTGGTTTTTTGGAAATAGTCCCGTTTTTAACTTTATCTACCTTGGTTAAAAATTATTATTCTAATGTGCCCAAAATTCAAGTTTCTGTGACTGACTACCGTACAGTCACAGAAACTTTTGTCACCATGACGGTAATTAGTAGTTGACATACTGTGACAAAAGTCACCCGTGCGCGCGCGCTTTTACTACCTGCTCTGCCTGCACTTGTACTTGGTAACAGGGATAATAAGGATATGAAGTTTCGGTTATGGATACGGTTACGGATATTAGAATAATATTATACCGGTTTCGGTTACGGTCACGGATATGAAATCATTTCAGATTATCCGAAAGTCTCGGATAATTTCGGTTACGGAATTATTAGAATTTCAAAAATGTAGGTATAATTCAAATAGCAAGATGCTGCGTGACCCACATAGCTACTTTATGTACCAACTAAGACGACACCTATGTATGATAAAGGTAAAACAGGCTGGCATATTAGATGGTGCCAGCGAATGCCAGACAAGTTGGTAACAAATATTAAGATTTAAGGTACAATTCCAAGACGGGTCGCAGACCGCAAACTGCAACCGCAAACTGCAAAACTACATGAAATCGGCAGCGCGGCATTGCAGCTGCGGCTGTATACTGCAGATTTCATAGAGTTTTGCAGTTTGGCCTTTATCCGAAACTATCCGTAACTTTTGAATCAGTTTCGGTTACGGTTATGGACATTTTTTTATTTCGGATATCCGATAGTTTCGGTTACGGTTACGGATATCCATAACATCCCTGCTTGGTAAGATGGCCCTCTCCGTCCCGCTCATACCTTTTAAAATGTCTTCTCCACTTCACTTAAGCCAGAAACTTGCATTTTGGGCACATTAGAATAATATTTTTAACCAAGGTAGATAAAGTTAAAAACGGGATTATTTCCAATAAACAAAAATTGTTGACAATTACAGCAAGATTTTACAAAGTGTTATACCATTTTGGAATCCTTACTAAATGCGCCAAATTATGACGTCACTTGCCACACTTGCGTAGTACAATTTTTTTTCAGTACAGTCAGTTTAAACTAGGTAAAATTTTTATTTTGATATTTTTTTTGGGAATAATTTATTTTTTTCATCCAAGTTGGAGCAGCTGGTTTTGTAATTTTGATAACAATTTAGAGAAGCATTATTCAGAGTTACATAACAAAAAAAAAATTTGGAAAAAGTGAAGATTTGTGGCAACACGAGTAAAAGGACCGTCACCTGGAGTAGAATTTTTAGATTTTTTTTAAATGCCTATTATTTTTAAAATATGCCACATAGATTTTTTTTTATATTTTTCTGATAACCAGCACAACTTGCCTCAACACCCAGTTCCGGCTTGACGTTACATTACGGGACACCCTGTATATATATATATCGTCAGGGATTCGAACCTCAGATATTGTGGGCGAAATAGGGTATCGTGCAATGAGAATAAGACTTGTGTTCAAACACTTTTAATAATCGTCAAACAGAGTTCAAAATCAGCACTTAGTTCTTAGTACTACAATCTAGACTTCGTCGAGCGATAAAATAGGCACTAGGTGAAACGTGGGACAGTTCCGTGACGATGTCTTCTCTTGTCGGCGTCCGGGGCGAAAGTGAGTTCGATCCGTCCCGCCGTGACCGTTACGACTCTGTCGAAGCACGCCAAAGCGGTGTTGCGCCGATTCGCCGCTAGGTGGCGCACTTGCGTTTCACTTTAGTGTCCGTACTCATGACCGTCTGCGACACGGCCATCCTGCGTGTCACACGTCCTCGTGTGATCATCTGAAAAAAACCAAAAGAACAGCACAGTATCCGCTCGGCCAATCCTATTTCAAGCAACTTATGTGCTTTCAGAAATGAGGAAACTAAACTTTCAGTACTACTAGATACTCTTTCTACAACTAGTTACTCTTTCTACTACTAGTTACTCTTTCTACTACTAGTTATTCTTTCTACTACTAGTTTACTATACTCTATCCACTCTTCCAAATAACAGCCATCCAAGTAGATGTCTAGTGTTTCTAACTAGTAACCATAGCTATCTATTAGAAACTACCTAGCTTTTAGGAATCCAATCACTACTATTCACAATTCCTAATAATTGCTACATTGAAGTCACTAAGACCATGTGGTAAATCATCATTACCAAAAATTACTTCAAAAATTGAATGAGTCCCAGGTATCACAATCGCGGTTCACATTTTGCTACCCTACCTCGGGAGCCTAAGTCAATCAACCAATGACTTTATGATCTTAGCTACACACTGCCAGATCCTACTGCACCACCCAGAACTATCGCACTACCGAATTCCCACGGACTACTCAGAGCAGATACCAGTTTCTAATAGGCTACGGCTACGGCATCCTGGTACAATCTCCGACCAAACAATTGAGAAAACTGTGCTTGTAATTAATTAGATGGAACTTAGTCATCCAACTCGTTTCCCTCACAATCTCAATAGGTACTGGGCCTTCAGGGGTCTTCCTGACACGATCACGTGAATACTCAATACACGTCTGTTAATTATTAGGGATCTTAAAACATAACGGTCACCATCATAGATTTCCACAATTTGAAACGAAGGTAGATGGGTTGACTCATTATAAAGTGGGTCTGACATGGCGGGAAAACTCGAAATATTCGTCTCTATTTGCAGTATAGACGTCTATTCCCACAATCAATTAGAATTTAATACGAAATAATCAACGATCAGTTAGATTTTAACGGATGACTATTCGGAAACGCGGCAGGTGCGATACAGCGAGGCACGTCCGCTACTATCTACCTAGCGATCGCTTGATACATTATCAAAACACAATAGAGATTAAGGTCCATCAAAACTCAATAAACTACATCATCATAATAACTAAGGTCAGCAAAGCAGTAAACAATACTCTTCATCTCCATGCGATTGTTTCTTACACCATATCACAAACATGGGCTACCTCCATCCGGTACCCGAATACAACACATCATGGGCTACCTCCCTCCGGTACCCGAATACAAACAATCCGGTGGACTCACAGCGATCGTTTACACCTCCCCGCCAAACGCATGCCATTCACAGTCATGGCCGCACTGCTACGGGAAATCAGGCCCGATTTAAGCTTACGACTACGAATGCACGGGAGATGCAAGCAATCTGAGCGACTTGCATACTACGATACTGAGAAAAATAACTTTAAAATAATTGAGTTTTGATCGACTAATCCTACAACTGGTTTAAGGTCCTTCTCCATATGAATGTAGGAGATTCATTATCATCCATGAAAAAGCAATGTACCTCCATCAAGTACACTCATCTACCAAATACTTTATCTAGCATTTTTGTACTACATTAGACACGTCTACCTCAGGCGTTCTAATTTCATTGCAATCCAATGTTCATAATTACACTACCAATCGCTACCATAATCACTGCTATTAAAACATGAAAGTAAACTAACTCAATCCTAATTATTTTCTAAAATCGACACTTTTTAAGAACATAGAAGTAGCCAGGGCTATGTAACATGATCATTAACTTCAACATTTCAATAATGTTAGTCACTAATAAATTCGTAGGACACTCGAGTATCTCCATATGCCACAGTAATCACCATTACTGAAACTGTACCATTAAGTACCATCACAACACTGTGTGCATCACCCACGGACTACACACTACGGTCTACCAAGACCACGTCCTCATACCACCGTGTGCATCACTCACCGACTACACACCACGATTTACGGCTCAAGAGCAAACTCGAGTTCCCATTACAGAAAAAGTAATCATCATCACCACAACTGTGATCAGCATGTACCTTGACTTCAACTTTAGACTGGTACATAACCCTATGGCATTCTTCTCAATTGATCATGAATAGTAGGTACGCAAGTGCAAAGTGGCAAGGCTGCTACTTTCCTAAGATGAAATCTTATTTTAAGCTCACCGCCCGTATTCTACTAAACGAGTACCTACAAGGTAAACCGACAAGGAATTCAGGAAGTCTATTTAAGCAATTCTAATAGTTTTAGTCTATTTACATCCGTCACGTACGTCCGTATCGATAATATTCACATCAGTGGTGAACCTACCACCTAGGAACCAAATAATTTACAATAACATCTTCATTCAATGTAAACTCAGCTGAGGTCACGCGTGATTGAGCACGTGACGTAATTTATTGCATGTTAACGGCCCCCTTTTTTTGATACCATTTGTACCACTGAGCCAAACCAAAAATTATTTTGAATCAAGATTAAATTATCACTTGATTGGACGTAATACTAATTTGCAAACAACTATCTTTTACCAAATGGTAAATCATGAAAATTCATTAACTGAAAACTACCTTTGTCCTATAAAACGTACTTTAACGAAAATACTAGAGAAAAGCCAAAAAGTACAAGTGCCGTTCAGTCAAATATAAAGAAAGCATCATGAATAGTAGGTATGTAAGTGCCACAACTTTGAAAGCCATCCCTGTGACTCTCAAAATGAGTGAATGTTATCCCTGTAACAATCACTTTCACTAGTAATCATCCCTGTGACTACTATTGCAATTATCCCTGTAACTGCACACTACACCCCAAGTCATCCCTGTGACTATAGGTTTCAAAATAATGTAATCATCCCTGTGACCACATTACTAATCGCAATCATCCCTGTGATCACGATATCGTCATAAGTCGAAAGTCTATGGTCCGTCATCAAGTCAAAATTATGTAATCATCCCTGTGATTACATCACACATCGCAATCATCCCTGTGATTACGAACATAGTGGTAGTCATCCCTGTGACTATCACTCAGTGGCCTCTACATCACTAATATCATTACTCAAATCATCGTTATTACTAATCAATCGGCACTCGACTGATGGGCATTCCTCCAATTCGATCGTTAATCATTACACAACATAAAATGTATTCTGTGCTGACTACTTGTGTTTGACCTATACCGGTCATTACAGTAACATTATTGAAACGTCTGCCACTCAATCTTGGCGACAATATTTAACCAACAACAACAAGTATTCAGCAAAAGAATCAAATGAAAAACAATATCGCTCACCCTTGTGATCCAAAGTACTCGCGGGCAACCTCGTTCCGCGCCGCGCCGGTCCAATGTTCTCCACTTGACCGCCGCCGCCGTCTATTGCTGTGAGCTTGACCACCACCCGCGCCAGTCCAATGCTGTGAGCTTGACCGCCGTCCTGCGCCGGTCCAACGCTGTGAGCTTGACCGCCGTCCCGCGCCGGTCCAATGCTGTGAGCCAATCCTTCAACCTTCTGGCCGGTTATTTTCCGGGCATACCCTCAGCTCGACTTTGACACCACTACCCCGCCCTCAGCGCGGTACTAGCCCGCCGGGTGAGACGACGTTGGTCGAGGCCCAGTGAACGACCAGCGAGCGAGCGGTTCCTGGATGCCAAAAGGAGCTTGCCGGTAGTAGGTATAGGTAGGTATGTTCTTATTTTGTTGGTCCAAAATAGCACGTCGCAAATGTTGGTGTCTTCATTAGCGTGTTGGTTCCAATATCGTTGAAAGTGATCTCAATTGCACGATTCGATCCCAATTCTGATGTCGGCTCGTCAGGGATTCGAACCTCAGATATTGTGGGCGAAATAGGGTATCGTGCAATGAGAATAAGACTTGTGTTCAAACACTTTTAATAATCGTCAAACAGCGTTCAAAATCAGCACTTAGTTCTTAGTACTACAATCTAGACTTCGTCGAGCGATAAAATAGGCACTAGGTGAAACGTGGGACAGTTCCGTGACGATGTCTTCTCTTGTCGGCGTCCGGAGCGAAAGTGAGTTCGATCCGTCCCGCCGTGACCGTTACGACTCTGTCGAAGCACGCCAAAGCGGTGTTGCGCCGATTCGCCGCTAGGTGGCGCACTTGCGTTTCACTTTAGTGTCCGTACTCATGACCGTCTGCGACAAATACATATATATATATATATATATATACACAGGGTGACAGGTAAAGCGATACATTCCTTGAAAGGGGTTAAAGTAGAGCTTATTTGCAGTCATTTAAGTCATATGACACCATGTCTGGAACTTGTTCATTTCCAAGTTATTCAAGATTTAAGTATTTTTAAAAAAATCTCCAGTTTTTATGTTAAAATGTACCCCTGTAATGAAGAATACGGAATAATCTTAACTTTTTTGTTGTATTCGTATAGCTAAATAATAAGATTGACATTTTAAATTAAAATTTGAAAGAAAGAAGAGCGCATTCAGAGGGCAGCTCAAGATATTCAGCAGTTTGACAACAAGAGTCACAAAAACAAAAGTGAGAAACAGACTACGAGCTTGTATTAGAAGACGGCGCTCACAGTTAGAGCAGGACTTAAAATAATGTACCTAGATAAAATTAGGTGATACAATTATTATTAAAATACTAAGTTTTTCATTTATTGAGACCCAAGAACAGTTGTTAGTGTGACTTTTTTATTTATTTATTTTTTTATGAAAGTATCTTACTAGACGTTTAAATTCAAATAAAAAAATTATTATGTAGTGTTTGTTAAACACCTGTACCCCTTTTTGAATAGCTAATGAATCAAGGAACTAAATTCTGTAATTTGTACACAACATTCCATACATTTATTCTTGGAAATTCTTCGTTTAATTACCTAAAACATATTTTTTTTGCAAAATAATACATGGTTTTTTTAGCTTTTACTTGAGTAATAACGATTCTTTCTTGCAAATTTTAATTTAAAATGTCAATCTTATTATTTAGCTATACGAATACAACAAAAAAGTTAAGATTATTCCGTATTCTTCATTACAAGGGTACATTTTAACATAAAAACTGGAGATTTTTTTAAAAATACTTAAATCTTGAATAACTTGGAAATGAACAAGTTTCGGACATGGTGTCATATGACTTAAATGACTGCAAATAAGCTCCACTTTAACCCCTTTCAAGGAATGTATCGCTTTACCTGTCACCCTGTATATGTCGGAGCGTCGCAGGCTCTCGGACGGCACCAGAAGGGTCTCTCATTGAATTCATACTATCTACCTATGTGGGCGTATAGGGAACACGTGCGAGTGGATACTAACACTAATTATAATCACTGATTATAAACGACTAACATTTCTATAGACTAGAATGTAAAGACTGGTTCATAATTTAATCAACATTGTCCACAGTTAAGTTTAACAGAAATATCAAAGTTACTGAATTACTTAAACAAAGCTAGAGACGCCTAAATTAAATAAATTGGGAGCGATTGACGAATTTGTGAACCACGCCCAGTCACCACCACGTCCAAAACCCGAATGTGCAATGACTCTAACACTGAGTCCCAAAATCTTTACGTTCCAGGGCTCTGTACCTGAAGTTTTTGTAAAGCTATTAATCCATCAATACTGCACTTGAACGGGTTTACAACTACGTCAGGCAACATGGAGATTTGTCACCTTCGTTCCCAGGCGCGCACTTAACTCTGGCATAAGAGCTTTGGCGCTGCTTAAAATTCCATACATTCAAAGTGTTGTGAGAACTATAACATTAACTTATTTAATTTATTGCGCCCCGCGCGCCGACACGGCGATCCTGACTCTCACACGTCCTCGTGTGGATCAGCATTTAAGTCGTCATGTAATATGACAACCTCACTCATGTAACTTAAAGTTAGTGACCGACCGAATATTCGTTTTCGTTTTCGTTTTCGGCCATTTTCGGCCAAAAAATGGACATTCGGCCATATTTTCGTTTTCGGCCAAAAACCAGCCGAAGCTTCGGCCAAACCGAATATCAGAAATACTTGAATAAGATGTTGACGTTTATCGTTCCGATATCTTCGGGAGTGAATCTGGTGCACTCATGGTTCCAATCAGACTTGAACGGACGTGGTATTGTCACACTCTTTTGAAGTTGTGAAGTGAGGTTACGTTGTAAAGGGTGTCCAGCGAGAATTTTCCAAGTTCAAAATTGAATACAAATAAAACCAAAGAGTTTTCATTAAGTTTAATTGTTTCAAAATAGAGTCTAATGCGGATTTGAAATACGCCATGAGACACTGGTCGGGCGGGAGCCTACAGAGCGTTCGCAGTTGAGCAATAAGTAAGTATTTGAAATGTATTGTCGAATGATCGATGAATGTCTGATACCACAACTGCAACTGCATCCCGGTCAACTACGTAACTCTATTTCAGCAAGAAGGTGTCTCACCACACACGGAGATTACCTCGATGGAGACACTGAGGACTATTTTTTTTTCAAATAAATGATCAGCAACTACAGGGGTACATACCGCCGCGGTCACCAGATCTCACACCATGCATGCGACTTTTTCTTGTGGGGATATCTCAAGTCAATAGTTTATAGCAAACAATCCTTAAATAATTCAGGTTCTGTAAGAAAATATCCGCCGTGAAGTTGCAGGAAAATTATTAGCGCGATTGGCTCTCGCATAGTTGTGAATGTAAGGGTCCGGCTGTGAGAGTGCCTAAAGTAAAACGGGAATCATCTAAGACATTTCCTATAAAAAATTAAATTCGCATTGTTAAAGTCCAGTTTGCATTTGTAATAAATAATAAAAAAAAATCATTAATTTATTTGTATTCATTTTTGAAGTTGAAAAATTCCCACTGGACACCCTTTATTTCTTCTTCACTTCCCAATATTTCAATATACACCGGATATAATATTCTACTAAGAATTCATGATTAAATTTTTTGTGTTTTAATGCCAGTTTTCTTTAATCAATCCTTATCAAAATCAACTGTCAAACGTCATTATGTTTTTGGTCAAAACATTAACGGTTTTTAAAGTTTTTACATAATTTCAGATTAAAATTTGAGAGTTGAAGGTCATTTTCGTTTTCGTTTTCGTTTTCGGCCGAAAATGAGACTGCAGCCGAAGCTTCGTTTTCGTTTCCGTTTTCGGCTGAAAATCCATATTCGGTCGGACACTACTTAAAGTACCGTTCGGCTATCCTACAATACCACTATGAGTAGGAAGGTGCATGTCAGTAAAATGTCATGTCTCCACAGATTCAAATCAAAACTACAAAGTTTTCAACTCAGTCAAGAACAAATCTAGTTTCAACTAGAATCTTAAAGTTATTTCAACCAAAACTAAGGCCAAGGTTAACGTAACTAATACCCGCGACACACTGTCACGCACTATCGGAACGTATCCGACCATCGGAATCCCCATCCGATACCACCGGCACTCACGGCCAGTCACAATGGCACTCACGGCCAATCACCACGGCACTCACGGCCGATCACCATCGGTACTCACGACCGATCACAAAGGCACTCTCATGGCCTCACCATCGGTATTGATGACCGATCACAACGGCACTCTCATGGCCGATCACAAAGGCACTCCCATGGCCTCATCATCGGTACTCACGACCGATCACAACGGTACTCTCATGGCCGATCACAAAGGCACTCCTATGGCCTCATCATCGGTACTCACGACCGATCACAACGGCACTCTCATGGCCGATCACAAAGGCACTCTCATGGCCTCACCATCGGTACTCACGACCGATCAGCAGCTATCGAAACAAATTCAATCAACTGCTAAACCCATGACCTCATTACTCATCATCGCCGCGCAGTCTCCGACCAGCTAAACTGGGTTAGGAATACGATCTACGATCGACAACAAGACAAGGCCCTGAGTTCTCTTAGTCATGTTAACCAGCCATAATTTTCTACAAAAGATACTACAACAATATCATCATTATTGCCACAATTCGTTTTCAAACTCATTAGCTCTCTTTCAATCGCATTTGCGCCGACAACGGCTAAACCTGACTATTTCTCGTTCTGTGGGGACGTAACATTTCAGCATCACTCGATAGCAATCGTAAGCATATTTATAAATTCTATAAACAACTGACTAATGATTTTAAAATCACATCGGTCATTATATCAAAGGTAAGTAGGTACTCGTACATAAAAATCACTCATTATTTACATAGGTTGTATAAGGCGTCACTAACCGTGTGAAAAGTTATCATTAAAAATAATTAAACACGACCAGTCCATAAAATCAAAATAAAACATACTGTAATTTAAAAAAAAATATTACAAAATTCAAATTCAAAATTGAGATAAATCTAAATTTAATCAAAATCAAAATTTTATCAAAATCAAAATTTTATCAAAATCTAAATTTCAAAATTAATCAAAATCAAAATGTCATTAAAATTAAAATTCAATCAGAACCAAAATTTTATTAAAATCAAATCAAAATTAAAAACACTCAAAAAGAAATCAGAAAGTTTAGTACCTACACACAAAGATAGGTACCTACTGCTCATAAAAACCTATTAGTTTTTTGAGAGCGACAATTGATAAAAATTTAATTGAATCAAGAATATTGTCGAATTACACCATACTATATTGACATGTCTACAACAGAATCAATTATTTTTTTCATAATTCTAGATCAGAATAAAGAATAGGAAATGTCAAATCTAATGTTAGCAATCCTAGTAGTCCTAAATACAAACCACCAACTTATTTTAAAATACTAACGATGTTAAACTCAATATCAATCATCAAGAATAAACTGACTGTATAATAACAATGTCCATATATTTGAGAATACTCATACATTTTAATTTTTTTACATTACTTCTATGCAAATTCGTTATAACAACTAGAATTCAACGACCCTAAATAGTTACGATAGTTTGGGTGTAACATGAATCCAGTTATCATGTTTTTTACAAAATCACCAACATTAATTATTTTGAAATGCGTTCTTGTTTTTCTCAAATCTCTGTTTATTTTTACATAAATACGAATTGAAATTCTTATACCACAGTCATTGTTTATTTATTCAATGTTTGGATTGAAACACTACAATAGACTTGAAAATATGGCATAATTAGAAACAATCTGACAGCATTAGAAATGTTCTAAAATTGCATCTTTTCGGCGCATAATATCAGACATTCAGTAATTTGATTTTTGTCAAATTAAGTGTATTCAACTTTATTGCGAGTAATTTGTTAAAAAGTTGCAATCAGAAACTAATGTAAATTCGTAGCTAGCAAAAAATAACGAAAATGTTTATGGTTAAGTGGGTAGGTACTTAATGATTGAATTCCTCCACATGAGACTCCAAAGCACAGAATAAGTAATAGTACAGGTACAGAAGGATTACTCCGCAAGACGATTTAAATAAATGCGAGTCTTGCTACGACGAGATACAGTGGAATTCAGCTCGCACAGCACTACGTACCTACAATTTTATTCACCTACAAGTTTTGTCTCTTTCTATCGCGTGCCTCTGAACTCTTCTTACGCTGTTAGGGTTGCTGTCTAGTGAAAAAATAATTAATCTACTTATTTGTAATGAGGTACGTATGTAAGTAAGTACGCATTCCTTATGGAAAACCTTGGGAGAGGCCTTTGTCCAGCAGTGGACGTCATTTGGCTGAAACGAACGAACGCATTCTGAGCAGTAGTCATGGTAGGTTAGGTTCCTATACTATCCTAAAAATACCTACATGGCCAACATACCTTTCAGCATCTTTGGGAAGCGAAAAAAAGATAAATCCGGTAGATTTCTTTCCGAATTTAAACACCCGAACGCCGCACAATATTTCTTTCTCTTTATGTCCATTTTTAGGGTTCCGTACCTCAAAAGGAAAAAACGGAACCCTTATAGGATCACTTTGTTGTCCGTCCGTCCGTCTGTCAAGACCCTTTTTCTCAGGAACGCGTGGAGGTATGAAGCTGAAATTTATATCAATTACTCAGGTCTACTGTCCCTTGAAGCTATGAAAAAATCAAACTTCTAAGCCAACGCAATCAAAAGATACAGCCGTTTATGCCGCAAATTTTCGACACTTGCAAGGGAATCAAAACCTACAGGGTGCTTCCCGTGAACTCAGAATCTTGAAATTTGGTACGAAGCAACGTCTTATAGCATAGATAAAGGAAAAATTACGAAAACCATAAATTTTTAGTTACATCACATAATATATTTTTTTTAAATAATTTTAAACTTACTACCCATTTCCTCATAAACGCGTAGAGGTATTAAATTGAAATTCATACCAAATACTCAGGTCTATAATACCTTTAAGTTGTAACAAAATCAAACTTCTATGTCAACGCAATCAAAAGAAACAGCAATTTAAGCTGCATATTTTGAAACTCGCAAGTACTCGCAAGGGAATCAAAACCTAAAGGGTACTTCCAGTCGACCTAGAATCTTGAAATTTGGCATGAAGCAACGTTTTATAGCACACATGAAGGAAAAATTCCGAAAACCTTAAATTTTTAGTTACATTACAAAATATATATTTTTTAATAAATATAAACTTATGAATTTCATTTTGCAATAAAAATACCATAGTTATGACTCGATTGTCGTAATGAACGAACTTTGTAAACCTTGCAGGTTTGTACGGAACCCTCAGTGAGCGAGTCCGACTCGCACTTGGCCGGTTTTTAAATAATATTCTCTATATTATCTTCGATCATAGAATTAGGTACTACAACGCACGCCAGCGTCCTGACGGGCGCGCGCGTGACACTCGACTGATATAATACCCGCCGGCGCACGGTGGGCTGATATTAGAGCTTCATAGACTTAGTGTCGCTCAAAAATCAAGTGCCTAATTTTGAAAAAATAAATATGCCAATGTGTTCCTTTACCAAAAAGGAATATTTTATGTTATGTAACGTTTCTTGATAAAGTTATTATTTAATAAGTTATTGACAATTTCCTTTTTTTTTGTATGGAGCTCAACATTTATTTTTATTTTATTCGTTATTCTTAAGCTTTCTTAAGAAATTGACTTTTGTATTATGTAATGCAACATATAAGCTATGTTATCACCAAGTGTTGCATTTCGGAAATCTTCGGAACATTGTCATTTTGGACTTTAAAATAAAAAAAATTAAAAATTTAAATAACTGACAAATTTTGTAAAAATAACTACGCCAATGTGTTCAGTAGGTTATAATTGTTCGTTCTAATTCACTTTCTTCTCATTCGCTTCCTTCGGCCGCTCATTCGAAGAAAGTTAATTAGACCGAACAATTATAACAAAAGAGTGAGTTAGGATCTAAAACTTGTTTTATGATTCAGTTGAACGCAGTCTTTATAAATTGTTTGATTATGAATTAAACGCTCTATCGTACCTACTAATTGCTTTTGCTATTTATTTATGATATTTCTACATTCTACTGTACCTACCTTAAATCAAACGTTTGAGTCCAGTGGGCACGCGACGTATCACTAAAACACTATGCACTAACACGGGTGTGTAATGTATGATATAACTACATATCATAGAATACTTAGAGGATATAACATCAAATTATATAAAATCATTTAATATAATAATTATTTACTATAATAAACGAATAATATAATTTTAAAACGAATAATTTTAAGACAAATAACTATTAACTGATATAAAATGGTTTGATATAATGAACATTTTCTATAAAACTTACAATGTATACTATTTAAAACAAATAACATTCAAATCATATAAAAATAAAATGTCGAACAATCAAATGAGATAAAATTCTTTTCCTATAAAACTTAAATCATATAACAATAATAATTTTATATAAAGTTCAATTGTTATAATAAGCATTGCATGCAGCAAGCAAGCAAGCAAGCTAGCAAGCTAGCAAGCAGGCAAGCAAGCAAGCAGGCAGACAAGCAAGCAAGCAAGCAAGCAGGCAGGCAAGCAAGCAAGCAAGCAAGCAAGCAGGCAAGCAGGCAAGCAGGCAAGCAAGCAAGCAAGTAAGCAAGCAGGCATGCAGGCATGCAGGCATGCAGGCATGCAGGCATGCAGGCATGCAGGCATGCAGGCATGCAGCATGCAAATTTGACTAAAAACTTGAGACTTCTGTCACGGCTCCGGCACTGCGGGGCTCTGGCGGTCCCTCGCGTGCTAATCGTCGCAGATGGCTTTCGCTCGACACCGCGTATTCGGCTTGCTGGCCGGCGAAGCCGGCCAGCCTCAGCCGCGGCGCCTCGCTTCCAGCCACCTGCTCCTCAGCCCGCGGGCCGCCTCGCCCCTCCGTGCCTACGCGCTTCTAAATTACACTCTAGGGGTAGGGCAGACAAGACTACGTGGAGTCGGTTTTACGGCGATTCGTTTTTGTCACTAAAGTCATTTTTAAGTCAAGCTAAAGAAGAACATACTAAAAGTTATATCTATCAGAAATTATATCAATTAAAGATTATACCAAATAGTAGTTATAACAAATAATATTTATTACAAGTAATGGTTATGTGAAATATTGTTTATATTAAACAAAATTACATCAAATGAGTCTTAGATTAAGTAAGGTTTATATCAAATGTCTTTATGCGTTTTGATTGGTATCTGAAATGACATTATTAGAAATGATTTATTATATGAAGTAAACATTATATGTTAAAAAATTATATCAAGTGTTATTATAACATACGTTTATTATACAATATGAACGTTATTGAAATGAATTTATATCATATAAACTTATATAAACTGTCACGCACCCAATGTTCTTTATGTCACAGCGGTCGTTTGCTCAAGGTATAATTTTAGTCCGTTTGATCGTACTAACACTTGGCAACTTTCAGATTTACTGAGCCCACTATGATGTACTTTCTAATTGTTTCCAGAATTTAAGTGGCACCTAAAATCGCTCAGCGACACTAGCCCGTTTGGTCGTACCAACAAATCTGTACTTCGCTTAGAAAACTAATCAAGGCGAACTGTTCGTCTTAATTGTAACTGAATGTTAGCACCTAAAATCAAACCTTTTGAGTCTAATGACCACGCGACGTAAGTACACTAAAACACTACGCATACAATAACACCAATGCTCTTTATGTCAGCGGCCGTTTGCTCAAGGTATAATTTTAGTCCGTTTGATCGTACTAACACTTGGCAACTTTCAGATTTACTGAGCCCACCATGATGTACTTTCTAATTGTTTCCAGAGTTTTAGTGGCACCTAGAATCGCTCAGCGACACTAGCCCGTTTGGTCGTACCAATAAATCTGTACTTCGCTTAGAAAAGTTTTCAAGGCGAACTGTTCGTCTTAATTGTAACTAAATGTTAGCACCTAAAATCAAACCTTCACATGACAGTCCAGAGACTATGGCGTACACTTCAACACTGGCTCGGTTGCGAATCATGTCATACGACAGTCAATTTGAGTACAGTATTTACAACAAAGGTTCCGTATGTAGGCATACATAATTAGAATCAAACATCATCAAAATTATGATATACTGTCTGAACTATTAAATTGTGTTTTTGTAATTATAATCACATCTAATAATTTATTATAAGATATTGATTTTTAACCGATTAAAAAAGGAGAGATTCTCATCTCAAATATATTTTTATAGATAACGTGTTAACGTTTAGTGCTCTTATAACATTTATTATTGAACCGTAGTTTTTACCCAAAAAGTGTGTTTCACAAACATTACACATTTGAACCTTTGAGTAAAGTTAACATCAAAGATCATGAATTTATTCTGAGTTTTTTTTTTGCCTCACCTGACATAATATTGTAGAATTTCCATCGACGGATAAATGATTAAATAATTAATTAGTGTATAATAATGTTTTTAAATGTTAACAAAGGCGATAAAATGGTTTCAAATTTTAAGGAACCCTAATCTTATAAGTTATAATGCAAGTATATTGTTACTGCTGAAACCACAGTTTTGAGCATGTAAGTACAGTCGGTAGTAAACATAACTCTACAAAAATGTTGAAACACTGCATTTATTGCTTATGTTATGCTTATCGTTTCTATAAACAACCAAAAAAATGTACTTTTACATAGTAAAACAACCTGAGTGGTACCCGCAATACTACGCAAGAAGTCCCGGGTTCGATTCCCGGCTGGGCAGAAATTGAAATGATGAATTTCAATTCCTGTGATGGGTCTGGGTGTTACTATGTATAATGTGTACCTATGTATTTAAATAGTTTTTAAGTAGTATATCCAATGGATATTATGTATTAAGCTAGCACCCATAACACAAGCATTTTAATGGCTTACTTTGAAACTAGATGGCGCTGCGTGATATTATTCAAAGAAAGAAAGAAAGTATGTTTAAGAAATAATCTAAAGTATGTAACAAGAAAAATATCCTAATATGAAAAAAAAATCATCATACATTTTTTACGCCGACTATACCTACACTGATTATGCGGACGTCTGAGTAAATTGAAACTTTTGTTTTTCACAAATGTTAATGTTAATCAGCAATAACATTTTGTAATTGCTGATTCTATAAAAAATTTTGGCCAGTGATCGTAAACCCTGTGTTTGAAGGTTACTTTTGTAATTACACATTATATTTTACCCGTTAACTAAGCGGTACAAATGGAAAAAATGTTGACTACCTCTTTTGCTGATCTTGCATTATTTTTAGATAAATTATGACCTCCAAATCGATAAAATTTAATAACTCCAGTAGTGCCACATAGTGCTCATCAACCTTCAAGGTTAAGGTATTCTTCAGCTTCAAGACCAATCTACAGCAACGAAATAATGTTCGTAAGTTTTTTTAACTTTTTTCCTTGTGTGTTTTATGAGAATAATAATGTGCATAATTATGAACTTAGGCAGTTCGATTTTTTCAAGTTGTTTACTGTATGTTGTTATTGAATGTTCAATACATGTATTGTATTGAACATAATATCAGGCCTCCGTCACTCGCCTATGCCGGCCGAGATAATTACCTACAGCGCGCGACAACTTCAAGTTGCAAATCAGTCAGGACCGCCACGCGCCTGTGAGCACACGCGTATTTCTATACACGCTCGGTCGATCATCGTCACAATCAAGGTTTATTGTTCCAACAGCACTGTTATCCTTCTTTAATGTAAAATCGTAGTATTTAGGAATAATAATTAACTGTACTAATTTAAATAATTAAAAAAAACTACACTTTTTAAATAATTTTGAAATACTTATGACAAAAAACTGTAGCAAAAAAATTATTTTAGCTAATATAAACATTAACTTACTTCACCGTGTCTATTTTCCGACACTACACCTTTTAAAACTATTTGTCCAATTTCGAATTATTGCAACACTGAAGTTTATTAATAGGTACTTTAGAGATGGTACGATTATACAAACACCACTAGATTAAAGATTACCAATCGTAAATACAATAAATGCTTCTTAAAATTAAGTTATTATTTATTTTACTTTGCTTATACAACCCTGACGCTTGAGCCACAAAATATAACAGAAGACAAACTCCATACTAAACGCGCTCGAGCCACGCACACATAGACACCGCTCTAGCAAGACTGTCTTGGACGAATGCGAGCGCGACAGACGTTCGCCACACGTTCGCTGTGGTTCGCTTGAGTCACGCGCCGGTCAACCGCCTGTGATATTATTTTGTTTTGCGAAATTGACGAAGATGAGTGAACAGAAAAAGTCGTATTATAATTGTTCGGTATTTGGTTGCTTAAACTCATCATTAAATACCGAATTTTCATTTTTTAAATTACCAGTTGATTCGGGGAGGTAAGTAAGTTATTTATTTGAATTTCAATTGAAATTGAAAGTTAACTCAATTATTAGGAATATCGAATTGTTTTAGAGAGGTTTTATGAATTATTGGATAACTAGCTTTTGCCCGCGGCTTCACCCGCGTGAAATTCAGTTTGTCACAGATCGTCATAAATTAGCCTATAATAATATGTTATTCTGGGTCATAAACAATAATACTGTAAAGTTACATCAAAATCCGTTCAGTAGTTTTTGCGTGAAAGAGCAACAAACATCCAGACATCCAAACTTTCGCATTTATAATATTAGTTGGATAATAGTGTCAACCACTCAACTAAATACTACTTCCTTCTCGTGTATTTGTTTGCAAACTATTACTATAATAACGTTCTAAATATAAATAAGTATACGTGGATATCTGTTATTGTCTTTTAGCATAGTATTAAGAGTAACATTTTTCTATCATAACGAAAGAAACGCAACACATGACAAGACAACCCTAGCGCGACGGCCGAGCGTGCGAGCGAGAGAGGTATGCAAAGCGAGGTACATACATGAGTTTACCTTCTGTTATATTTTGTGCTTGAGCTGCGAGCACAGAATACATAATAGTAGCAACAGAAATTGCACTCCTTTGTGTAGGATCAGATGCCGACATTTTAACGATAATAATAATAATGCTAAATATCCAACGCACATGGTGCATTCGAAATCGCACCTTACTACTACGCTCACAAGAGCGCAATTTTCTTGTATTCAGAATTGACCTACCTCACAGCTCAAGCGAGGGTTGTATAAGCAAAGTAAAATAAATAAAAACTTAATTTTAATAAACATTTACCTATTGTTGGTAAACTTTAATCTAGTGGTGTTTGTATAATCGTACCATCTATAAAGTCCTATTAATAAACTTCAGTGTTGCGATAATTCGAAATTGGACAAACAGTTTTAAAAGGTGTAGTGTCGGAAAATACACACGGTGAAGTAAAGTTAATGTTTTTATTAGCTAAAATATTTTTTTTTTGCTACAGTTTTTTGTCATAAATATTTCAAAATTATTTAAAAAGTAAATTGCTACAATTAATTATTTTTCCTAAATATTTCGTTTTCCATTAAAGAAGAATAACAGTGCTGTTGGAACAATAAAACTTGATTGCGACGATGATCGACCGAGCGTGTATAGAAATACGCGTGTGTTCACAGGCGCGTGGCGGCCCTGACTGATTTGCAACTTGAAGTTGTCGCGCGCTGTAGGTAATTATCTCGGCCGCCATAGGCGAGTGACGGAGGCCTGCTGCGAGGTAGATCAATTCTGAACACAAAAAATTTGCACTCTTGTGAGCGTAGTAGTAAGGTGCGATTTCGAATGCACCATGTGCGTTGGATATTTTGCATTATTATTATTACCGTTAAAATGTCGGCATCTGATCCTACACAAAGGAGTGCAATTTCTGTTGCTACTATTATGTATTCTGTGATAATATGTCGTACCTACATCATAATTTCGTCTTATAACTCTATATTTTACAGGTCGGACTTTGAGTATTACTGCGACAAAAAAGCAGTTGCCAAGCGGCACGGAAATAAACGCGAAGACATAGATTCTGAAGAGGAAACATCTTGTAAAAGGTAAGATTTAATATAGACAAAGTAATATTCCAGTAATAAATCGATTTATTTTTGTTTGAAACAAGTGAAAATGATTATCGTTTTAAACTAATTTGATCGTTTGTTGGCAGGTTGAAGCAGCAGAGACCGCGAAAAACAGCTAAACATTTATTTGACGACTCTGAAGACGAATCAGTTAATAAACCGTAAGTTTTTAATCACTTTTATAACGTTTCACGTATTTACTTTGCGCTGTAATGTACCTATGTACTTAAATTAAATACGCGGGACTCACTTCTGTTTTGAAACAAATATTTATTAATTTATGCGAACAAAGACTCATACTTAGAAATTCTGTTTATTACTGTTTTAAACTAATTTGACCGTGTTTGTTGGCAGGTTGAAGCAGAAACCTCGAAAAACGGCCAAACATTTATTCGACGACTCTGAAGAGGAATCAGTTAATAAACCGTAAGTTTTTAATCACTTTTATGACGATTGAGGTATTTACTTTGCGTTGTAATGATAATTGTATTTTGAAATAAATATTTAGCAAGCAAAGGCTTGGTATTCCGGTAGAAATTTTATAATTTTACCAGTTATCTCTCATTCCAACTAAAATAATTAAAACTGTTTAAGAATATTTAATTCAAATGTTGTTTTTTTTTTCAGAACTAAATCATCAGCGAAAAAGTCGTCTACCAAACGCAAGTCAGCAGAGAGCTCGAGTGGAGACAAAGGAACTCGAACCTCAGGGTGGAAGCTGGACTTGGACGACGATTTGTTATTAATTAGTTATTTAAGGTAATAAAATAAAATACTTTTTTATATCTTAGTTTTTTCACCCAGTCTATTTAATTTCATTCAAAGTTGTTAGGTAGGTTTTAAACTTTTTTATAATGTCTCAAAGAACGATATATTGCACAGTGTGCGATTTATCAGTTAAAAGTAATAGTTTCTCAGCTCATCTCAAAAGTAATACACATAAAAATAATTCAGCAATAGAATTAGGAGATGGTATAGAAAAAATAAGTAGTGCATTCCGTAGTCGAATAGCTACGTATCGATTGCGCAATAGGGATGAAGGCGTGCAGACGCCAGCCGAGTTCATGCGCAGCATGCGTGCGCGCGTGCGGCAACTCATACAAGCGCGACAACTAGCATTTAACAGCCTTAAAGTCAACTTCGAATTATTTGCAGAATTTTCTCTTAGAACTAATGACTCTAACAAATCTGAGCTAAAATCATTTGCTACAGAGAACTTTACCATACATAAGAACTACGCGTTTGATGAAATATTCTCACAAGCAATAGCTATTATTTCAACTAAAATTGACGAAATGCAAGAAAGGGACAACGGTTGGTCTTTTCTCCGTAATTCGCACTTAGAAATTAACATAAACAAATTTAATCCTTTAAAAGCATCCGAATTTATAGATTTACCTAAAGCTTTGAAACTAAAACGAGCTTGTTCGAAACAGTGATAATTTTTGTTTTTTGTGGAGCATAATGGCAGCATTGTTTCCTGCTAAGAGTAATGCTCACCGAACTTCTTCATATCCTCATTTTGAGAACGTTCTCAACACAAAAAAAATGTCATTTCCTGTAAATTTTTCAGATATGAAAACTTTTGAAAAGAATAATCCCAGTATAAGTGTCAATGTTTATGGAATTAAAAACAACACTAATATTGTTGGACCGTTATACCGCACTCAGAACAAGAAAAAAAACCATATAAATTTATTGTTTTTAGAAAAGGGAAATCTAACACATTATTGTTGGATAAAAAATTTAAGTCGTTTGTTAAGGTCGCAAATAACAAAAAACCACAACAAAATATTTTTTTGTGATGATTGTATGGTATTCTTTAAAAACGAAATTAAATTAAATACTCATATATGCGGTGGCGTTGCTACTGTTTTACCAAAACCCGGCACACTTATACAGTTTAAAAACTATGGAAAAATGCAAGACATGCCGTTCGTTATTTACGCGGATTTCGAGTCGTTATTACAACCAAGTCCAGAGGGACCGACTTCAAATTCTACGAACGTCTTCCAAAAACATGTTCCGGCTGCATTTGCATATTACGTTGTTTGTTCATATGACAGTTCCTTGAATCGGTACGTATCTTATCTTGGAAAAAATTGCGTTGAAATATTTATTGAGAATCTTAAGAAAGACATCTAAAATATTAAAATTATATAAAAACAAAATACCCATGAAAAAGTTAACAGTAGAAGAATCGGAATCATTTTCTAAATCGAAGCAATGTTATCTTTGCAATCAGTTGTTATTTGACGACAGAGTGAGGGACCACTGTCACTTAACCGGCAGGTACCGCGGTCCCGCACATTCATACTGTAATCTCAAATACCGCTTACCGCAATTCGTACCGGTATTTTTCCATAATTTATCCGGCTACGATAGTCATCTATTTATAAGGCAATTGGGAGAAATATCGGGACCAATAAAAGTTATAGCCAAAAATAAAGAAAATTATATATCGTTCACTAAGTTTTTTATAACAGATGATAATCATTACATGGCAGTTCGATTTGTTGACTCGTTTAAATTTTTAGGGACAAGCCTTGAAAAACTGGTTTCCAATTTAAATACACAGGATTTTACACATTTATCGCGTTTTTTTTCTGAAAAAAATCAGTTTGAGTTATTAAGGCGCAAAGGTGTATACCCTTATGAATACATGACTAACTGGGAATCGTATAAAGAAAAACAATTACCTTCACACCATAATTTTTATAGTAGTTTGAATGAGTGTACTATTTCAGAATCTGACTATAAACATGCCGAGCGCGTTTGGAAAAAATTTAATTTAAAAAATCTAGGAGAATATACAAAGTTATATTTAAAATCAGACGTACTTTTACTGGCCGATGTATTTGAAAAATTTCGGTATACTTGTAAAACTAATTATAATTTAGATCCTTCGTTTTATCTTACCGCTCCAAGTTTAAGCTTCGATGCTATGCTACTTTTGACCAAAGTAAAACTTGAACTAATTGAAGATTTGGAAATAATTCGGTTAATCCAAAAGGGTATCCGCGGTGGTGTTTGTCAAGTTTCCACTAGATATGCGAAGGCAAATAATAAATACTTACCTGATTACGATCCATCTTCTCCAGATAATTACTTATTTTATATAGATTGTAACAATTTATACGGTTATGCAATGTGCTCGTATTTACCTCATTCTGATTTTCACTTATTAAATGTGTCAGAATTTAATGCCAAAGAAATTATAAACACGCCCGACGATGCCGAAGAGGGTTATATTTTAGAAATAGATTTAGAATATCCAGAACAGTTGCATGATTTACACAATGAACTCCCTTTTTGTCCCCAAAAATTTACTCCACCTGGCTCTAAAACATCCAAGTTAATACCTAATTTATACCATAAATTTAACTATGTTATTCACTATGTGCATTTAAAAGCATGCCTTGATCATGGTTTGAAACTAAAAAAAATCCACAGAGTAATAAAATTCAAACAAAGCCCTTATCTAAAGCAGTACATTGATCTTAACACCGAGTTGCGACAAAAGGCAACGTCTGCATTTGAACAAGATTTTTTTTAACTTTTAAATAATAGCATTTTCGGCAAAACATTAGAAGATCCGGAAAAACGGCTTGATGTAAAATTAGTAAATCAATGGGTTGATACTAGAAATAAAACTAAAAAACAGTACACTGCTCAGCAATTAATAGCAAGACCCAATTATCACAGCTCAACTGTATTTTCTGAGAATTTTGTTGCAGTGCAAATGAAACCGGAGTCAATATTACTGGATAAACCAATTTATATAGGATTTACGGTTTTAGAAATTTCTAAAAGCCATATGTATAAATTTCATTATTCCATAATGAAACCATTCTACGGTAACAATTTACAACTTTGTTAGACAGATACGGATAGCTTTTTGTACTCCATACACACCAAGGACGTGTATAAGGATTTGAAACGTCAATTTGAATCTTACTTTGACACAAGCAATTATGATGAAAATAATTTGTTTAACATTAAACGGCAAAATAAAAAAGTACCTGGTTTATTTAAAGACGAACTAGGTGGAAAACTCATTACTGAATTTGTCGGTTTAAGATCAAAATTATATTGTATTAAAACTGAAAATAAAGAAATAAAAAAAGCCAAAGGAGTAAAAAAACCAGCTGTTAAGCAGTTACTTTTTAAAGATTACAGTAATGTCCTATTGCACAACAAAATTATTAAAAAAACAAATGTAGTATTTAAATCGTTAAAGCATGAAATATTTACTCAATCGGTAAATAAAGTAGCTTTATCATCTAACGATGACAAACGTATAATATTAAAAAATAATATAAATACAGTGGCCTGGGGTCATAAATCCAGCTTCTTTTAATGTTTCTATAGGAACTATAAGAGCCTACTTGTATTATAAATAACATGTTAATATTCTTTTTTGATAAATGTCTTGTACTGTATTAAAATAATAATATTATGATGATATTAAATAGTCTGGGTTGAAATAATCTTATTTTATGTTTAGATTAGGAAAATATTACTTAGGTACTTTTTACTAACTTTCTACTCTTAAGCCTGCGACTAACACTTATTGTATTTTGTAATCTATATCTATACTTATAATAAATCTGTAGAGAGGTAAATTCTGTACATGAAATATATTTTCAAAATAACTATCAGGGGGTGTTTAGTGATCGATACTGATGCCAAAAATGCAATCAGTAAAATTTTTGTCTGTCTGTCTGTCTGTCTGTCTGTCTGTCTGTCTGTATGTATGTTCCTTATAGAAACAAAAACTACTCGACGGATTTTAACTAAACTTGGTACAATTATTTTTCATACTCCTGGGCAGGTTATAGTATACTTAGGAATTCCCACCGGAACGGGAATTAGCGGGAAAATCCTTTTATATGAAAAATCTAAACCGCTTAAGTTAGATGCTTGAAATTTAGCATGCAGGTACCTTAGTAAACTTAAAGCTTAGTTACAACAGGATATTGCAAAATTCCCACCGGAACGGGAGTTAGTGGGAAAAAACATTTGTATGAAAAAATCTAAACCGCGTAAGATAGATGAATAGGGTAAAACGGGATCCACGCGTACGAAGTCGCGGGCGGCCGCTAGTACCTACTATTATTATTAAATTAATTAAAAATTATCATTGTTTTAATTATGTATTTAAGAAATAAGTATTTAATAAGTTTTAAACCACCTATGATTTGTTGTTTGAATCATATTACCTATTTAATAAATATTTGTGAAATAATCTTTCTAATAAACTTAATAACCTTATTTCATATTACAATATGCAATTTGCAATATGCTGACTCAAGACATCCGTTCACGTTTGCAAAGTCAACGATTTAGCAATAAAGCAAATTACATGTTTTTTTACAATATTTCACCGACAAGCTCATTCACTCCATATTAGGGCATGCAAACCGGTTAACCGGATAACCGAAAAACCGGATAACCGACACAATTTGAAACTCGGTTTTTGTCAGTTATAAATCCGGGTTTTTCGGTTATTTCGGTTTTTCTTCTACGATTTTAGTCATATCAATAAAAACAATTATTGTGATGCAATGTGAATGAGTAGAGTATAGTCTATGGCTATGGTATTGAACTAAAGTACCATGTATCTTCTAGCTAAAGCTATAAGCGCGCGCGCGCAAAATGGAACGCGCTTTGTATTTGACCATTGCCGCCATTTTGCTTTGCTAGTCTCTGTCAGTGTCAACTTACATATTATTTAATTAAGCATAACTATGACCAACGACTTAGATTATGCCGATGACCTCTGTTTGCTGAGCCACACGCATCACGATATGCAATCCAAACTTGATGACCTACATCGAGAAGCGGGTATCACAGGGCTCAAAATTAACTGCCGGAAGACCCAAGAGATGCGATCTGGTGTGAGAAATTGCACGCCATTACGGATTGGTGCAGAGGATGTGGCACGAGTCCACAATTTCACCTACCTCGGGAGCGTCGTGTCAGAAACTGGAGGTACCGAAGAGGACATCACTTCGCGCATTGCCAAGGCCAGAGCTACCTTCGCACAACTTCGCCCCATATGGCAGTCACGGAAATTGACCCGAAGGGTCAAGATCAAAATATTCGGGTCCAACGTTAAATCCGTTCTGCTCTATGGGGGTGAAACGTGGAAGGTCACCAAGGTTATCTCGCACCAGCTGCAGGTCTTCATCAACCGCTGCCTTCGCCGAATTCTCGGCATATACTGGCCCGAGAAAATCTCCAACGTCGGGCTATTGGAACGCTGCCACGAAATTTCGATCGACCAGCAGATCTGGAATGGGACTGGATTGGCCACACTCTCCGAAGGGACCCCGATCACATCCCTAAGCAGGCTCTGGATTGGAATCCCCAAGGAAAACGCAAACGTGGTCGACCCAGGCAAACTTGGCGGCGCACTGTAGCGGACGAGGCGAAGAAGATCGGCAAGACCTGGAGCGAGATCAAGCGAGAAGCTCAAGACCGAACGAGATGGAGGACTGTTGTGGACGCCCTCTGCCCCATCTAGGGGACATAGGACCATAAGTCATGACCAAATGTTCTTCTTCTTTTTTGATGATGTTGGCAATACACGTCGAGGTCGACTTGATTTGTGCCATTTTCAAGTATATAAGTGATACGAGTTACAAAATGAGATCAAGTAATGATATACCTAATGAAGGATGATAGATGATACCCTTTCCCACCCTTTGAGTCTCAGTAAAGTTGTGGTGCTTTACTGAGACCTCCTATGGACAACTTGAGAGAACCAGAAGAATCACGATGCACTGTTTTGCTTCACTTGCCCACACCCATGCACGTTCACGAACACTCAATGGTTAATAATCCACCATTATTACACATTAATAGTCGCCCACACACGAATTTGAGGAAATAAAACAAAACCGCTAACATGACGCTTCAGATTCCCGCCAAGAAGTCCTGACCAAAGGTTTTGCTTTGCTAATGAGCGAAGTATCCTATTGTTGATCTCTTTATATTTGATTTTTAATTAAACTATTCAATTGATCTCACAATATTATGTTCAGAACATGTAACTTCATCTTGTCAAACTAGAATATAAAAGAAATAAAATGATTTTTATTATAATTTGCAGCATTTTTATTTACTTACAAACAGTCGACCCGAAAAACCCGAAAAAACCGGTTTAGTTCGGTTTTAGAAAATAAAAACCGAAAAAAACCGGTTTTTTAAAACCGCTCGGTTTTTGCATGCCCTACTCCATATCACTGCTCGTCTTCAGACTAGCAACGGATTCATTATTTTGTAAGTATTCAAGTTTGTAATGTTATGACTGTACCTTCTAACAATTTTTTTTTAATTTATTATGATCACTAACAATTGTTATTTTTTCTTTTCAGATGATGCAAAACTCCGATATGAACATCATGCTTCCCCCATTCACCTATGATCCCTGGGAGGGATTAACACAAGCAGATGTCCTGGGACACGTTGGTGAGCCTCAAACCTCCCGGGAAAAGAGGGTTAGGCGGAAGACTGAGCAACCGGCAAGAAAGAAGGCACGTGGTACTGCAAAGTCCTACGTCATTTCTAAGGAGCGAACAAAAGGTTTACGGCTTATACAAATAAGAGTGTGTGACCTGACGAGTGAGCCTTCCGCCTCAACGGCATGCGATCCAGATGACAGTGAAAGTGATGATAATGTGATGCTTAGTGCACAGTATGTAGTGACTGAAAATTATGATGAAATAATGGACATGACTGAATCAGTAATTAAGAAAATATCAAAAAAAATATGTAATGATAATCTTTAGTACCTATTTAGTTTAAATTTAAGAGTTTATAATTAAGTTATTGAATATGAAAAATCTTTAGTGTAATGTTAAAAGTTTATAATAAAGTTTATGAATATGAAAGTGTTATTTTTTATTCCCTTACATTATGTAATAATTTAACTCATTATCAAGGATTGTTAAAATAAAAATAATCAGGTTTTTAGAATAATATTATAATTTATTTATCATATTGCTACATTTTTTTCAACACACCATTTCTTTACACATCACATTTTTTAATGCACAATATTTCTTGTGAGCAAAACAGTTAAATAATGTGGGGTTATCCAAACGATAAAGATTGTAAAGAGTACTTAAATTTGGAGCGCCGAAACAAGTTAGGTACATCTAGAACGTCATTTTGATTACATAAATTATGCACCCATTTGATTTTTTCTTCTCCTTTTACTAAAATATATTTACCTCTTAAATAAGGTACGATAAGTCTTTGAAATTCTCTATAGTCAATATATCCTTCATTCCACCGATAGCCTCTGTTTTTTTCGATCCAGCAAACTTGCTTTTTCTCTTCAGCAGTAAATGAAGAGAACGGGTATGGAGGCTTAATCAAAAATATGTGAGTATGCTCTTGGGTAGCTATAGCAAATTCTTTTATTATAAATTCGTTTTTGCTATTTTTAAATCCTTGCAGATCTACGATAATATTGCTATTCATGATATTTTCTTAACGATATTACTCAAAGGTTTGTATTCAAATATACAATCGTTTAGAATCAAGCAATAAGCAGCTGTCTGATCTGGTATCTCTTGGTCTGTTTCAATTTCAACTCTTACGTCGATCGAACCTTTTAAAGTTTCGTGTTGCCTCGAACAGTCGATAACAAATAAGGGAGCTACGTCTCTGAATTCTTTCAAGCTCAACAACGGCTCTGGCCGACGTCCGTGATACGACTGTTGAAATCTTGAATACTGTTCGTATAATAAAGCAATTTTTTCTTCTGAAAAACTGACATTTAGTCCTTCATACGGATAATATGATGAATTTAAAAAGACTCTTACATCTCTTACGTGACAATGATCAAACTCTGCCATTGACAACACAGCGTTATGTTTACGATTGGTTTGTAAGGCAATTACCACAAATCGTGGTTTTTCTATTTGCGATGAAGTTTTTATAGACCAAGTATGTTTACGTGTTTTAGGCAGTAATGGGTATTCATACAGATCCCAATTACGAAATACTAATGGAATAGCTCGATCTTTCTCCAAGTGTTTCAATAGGTTAATCCTCTCACGGTCTGAAACTTTAATGTGTGGAACGCGCCAAATAATTTTATTGATTATAATGTCATCTACAACTTCACCTGCATTTAACTTGACCGCATTAAGGTTAGTATTACTTCTCAGTAACACTAACTCGTGTTTACAGTTAATGATATTTTTTTCATAATCCTCTGCAAATCCTAGTATCCTATTTAATGGTATAGATGCAGAAAATGCTCCGCCACTGGCATTGTTTGTTCCTGCGGTTGACCAGCCCCAAACTCGACCACATTTGGATTCATTTTCATTTAAGGATAGGTAAGATTTCATTGTTGCAGTAATACCTGCATTCTTAATTTTATCTATTTCAACTCCATTTAGTTCATATCTTATGTCTTGGAAGAGGAATAAGGCTGGATTATTAACGAAGTGTACATTTGATACTTTTTCTTTGGTGGTGCTGTTATACACAACTACTTTTCCTTCGATATATAGACTACTAAGTGAAGGTAACACGTACAAGTCTTGTTGGTTGATCGGTATTCGTATTTCATCATTCTTGTTGAAACTTGTCACGTATGGTTTGTATGAATGATACTCGAAACTTTCAATGCTGTTATCGTATGATGTTTGTTGAGATATATTTAAAATATTCATTTTATTAAACCAATTAATTTGAGAAATTCTTTATTGGTCTTGGTTAGCTTCTTTTTTAGTTGAAGCGGTCTGTCTTTGTGGAATGTTCTTTTAGAACTGAGTGGTGTACGCAATGTAGAAGGATTTTTATTGAAGTTAATCATTTTTTTCTTAAATGTAAATACAGTTGTACTTCTTCACCTCGTAAGTTTATCTATTTGTTTTCAGCGTCCAACAGCCTGATATTTATAGCACTTATAGAACTTTGATTGACAGGAAAATAAATTAAATTTTTAGGTATTTCAATTATTCGATAACCAGGTGGTACATTAGGTACGAATTCATAAATTATATGGCTTGCTTTCCCGTTCACAAATGAACCACTGACTACATCGCATTCGATCCTCACAATGGTTGTTGATAGAATGCTCACAGGATACTTTGATTCAGTACTTATATTTGCATTTATTGTTTCCATTCCAAAACCCAAAATTTTACCAATTGAGCCACTTTTATTAAAATGAACGTCTTTAGAACAATAAATATTTGTTTTCAATGTGTTATTATTGCAAGTAAGTTTTAATGTAGTGTTCTTGATGTTATTTTTTAAATAATCACAAATATCCTGAAGCTCGTAAGACCCTTCAGGAATTTCGATGATCTCATTTTCACCATAGTAAAACTTGTTGTTTCTTTTATCTATGTTGGGAATTGAATTGAAGGTTGAAAAATATAAAAGACCGCATTCGTAGTCGTCTCGAAGCTCCAAGGTCGGTGAATAATTCGTTGTTAAGGAGGCTCCTGTTCCGGTTATAGACACAGTGAAAGACATTATTATACTGACACTTTTATTAATAATTTACATTATATAAATGTTTTTTCCAATAATTCCTTAAAAATTTCAGACACAAATGACCACACTTTATTGTACCAAAAGCTTGATGTCGTACATAATTATAGTTTATAGGTAAGTTACTAAAATATTTGACTAATTCCAACGGTGGTTTTAAATTACCAAAACTGTCATAATATTCAACGTAATCATTTTGCTTTACAAAGGCTACCCAATGTGTACCAGGATTTTTATTACTATCCAAATTCATGATTGCACATTCTATCTTCTTAGGTTTCGTAGGTAATGTATCTCGCATGAATACACCACGAAAGAAGGGAATATCACAAGCATGTTCTAATATATCCAAGTTAGTGAGCGCACGTCTAGGTAGCCGCTTAATTAGTTTTTTGAGGGATTGAGATATAAACCAGCTCCTTTTTTATGAGGTTTTATATACAGTCCTTTTCCAAGGGCTACCGCTTCCATCATTCTGTTGTGCCTTTCTGATTCCATTAGACTCTTTTGTGCGGCTTTAGAATCATTAACAGCTTTTGCTATACCAGCTGCTAATTTTTAATAATGCCGACTAATTTTTATGATTCGGAAAATTTCGGTAGACCAATTAGGTGTATAACCTTTATAAAAATCTCCTTTGAATTTACTTATACGAACAAAGTCGCCAACTTGAAAAGTTGATCGTTTACGCGTTTGTGGCTTTTGGCTTCTATTAATATTAGATCTAACGACAGTCTCGTTGGAATCATTAACATTTATTGGTTTGAATTTAGTAACCCGATGAAAAGTGTTATTGTACTGCTGTACAACTGCATCTAAATTATTTTTAAACCATTGATAACGACCGCATAAACTAAATACTTTGTAGAGATGAGATTTTATCGTTCTTATTACTCGTTCTACAATTGCCGCCTTTTTAATCGAGTATGTGGAATAATGATTTATGTTGTAACTTTTTGTTAACTGTTTGAAACAATCGTTATAAAACTCTGTACCCTGATCGGTTTGCAAATTTCTAGGCTTTCGTGTTGATTCAATAAATATACTTAGCATTGCGTTCGTAACACTTTGTTTGGATTTGGACTTCAACGGTCTAACCCATACGTATTTTGAAAAAGCATCAATTACAACTAGAACATATTTATATCCTTTATTAAATGATGAATATTTTTGAAAATCCATAAGGTCAGCTTGCCATAAATCATCTATCCCTTTAATAATCGTATGTCGACGGATGAAATTTCTTCTCGCTGCTTTGTGTAGCTCGTTGACTATATCTTGTTTACTCATTCTTGATGGATTTTGCTGCAATCATCAGATCGATTTCTTTTTTTGTGTAATATAATGTAGTTAAATTATTAGTAGTTAATTTTTCCAAATTATTAAGATACTTTTTAATATTACTTTGAATGTTTTTCAATTCATTTTTTAAATCTTGAACACATTTATCCACATACTCTTTATTTACAGCCTCGTCTTCTTTTTCCGGAGTTGGTAGTCCTTTTAATCTCGATGATTTTAAATCAAAGTCTCCTGCATCTGACCTTACTAATGTGTCATCAGTAAGAATATTAGTAAATTCAGATAGTCGTAAACGCTTATGAACGTGATGACCAAATTTATCTATGTTCATTGCCGTCTGCTCGGCTTCTGTAGTGTAATGGTACTGCCAAACCCTCCTGTTGGGAGCTTTATACAGGGTGTTTCTTGTAAGGTGTCAAGCCGAAGGCAGGTGATAGGTGAGGACTAGACCTATCGATTTCACCCCCATGTATGTTCTACGATTTTTCGTAGTTTAGAAGTTATCGTTAATTTTGTGATTTTTTCAAATTTCATGACCTAGTGGCTTAATTTTTTTTTTATCTTTTTTTTGGGTTGACTTTTCTCAGATTTCTTTTTTTTGACAGATTCCCTATTAGTTGCAGATATTTGAAAAAAATAATCACCTTCCTATCTTTGATGCAAGATACAAAATTTTTGCTAGAAACATAAAAAATATGCTTTTAGCAGAACATTCTAAAATTTTCAACTGAAATGTATGAGAAAAAAAAAGAATTTCCATAGGTCCAAAATAATTTTAAAAACTGCGCAGTTTTCTAAACTTTCATAATAACACAAAAAAACATGTACTTAATAGGCCATTATTTTCTGTAATCGCTCTACTAAAGTCGGAGATTCCGTTACATGTTTTTGACTTTCTTAGGACTAACTAATGTTTGCAAGAACATTTTTTATCCACAACGAGGAAGCTCTTGCCCTTCATCTGACCTGATGGAAAGTTGGAAACTGCTGGATGATCAGCGAGCTTCACCCGGAATCCTAAACCACAGAGGAATTGGCTGTCCTAAATAGGTAGTCTTACCACTAGACCACAGTGGTGATTGTTACTTTACGATTAAATTTGATATACCTACCTATTAGTGTGAAAGGAAAGAGAAAGAGTTTGTGTGTGTGTGTGTGTGTGTGTGTGTGTGTGTGTGTGTGTGTGTGTGTGTGTGTGTGTGTGTGTGTGTGTGTGTGTGTGTGTGTGCGCGCGCGCGTGTGTGTGTACGTGTGTGTGTGTCTGTGAGAGAGAGAGAGAGAGTGAGAGCAAAAAAGGGTGTAATGATTTAATTTAAAGTAAATGTTCAAAATGTCCGTCGCTGACCTGAATGCACATTCGACAACGACGCAAAACAATTATTCGTAAATTTACAAAAGCTTCTTGCATTCTAATATGGTTTATCATCAAAATTTTCATATTCCCTTTTGTATACCACATGAAGAGCAAGAGCTTCCACGTTGTGAATAAAAAAAACTTTTCAGTTATTGTCTCTAAATGTGTTCTACATAACGTAAACTTAGGGGATTGCAAATATTACTTAGTTTAGTCCTAAGAAAGTCAAAAACATGTAACGGAATCTCCGACTTACCACTTTAGTGGAGCGATTACAGAAAATAATGGCCTATTAAGTACATGTTTTTTTGTGTTATTATGAAAGTTTAGAAAACTGCGCAGTTTTTAAAATTATTTTGGACCTATGGAAATGTTTTTTTTTTCTTATACATTTCAATTGAAAATTTTAGAATGTTCTGCTAAAAGCATATTTTTTATGTTTCTAGCAAAAATTTTGTATCTTGCATCAAAGATAGGAAGGTGATTATTTTTTTCAAATATCTGCAACTAATAGGGAATCTGTCAAAAAAAAGAAATCTGAGAAAAGTCAACCCAAAAAAAAGATTAAAAAAAAATTAAGCCACTAGGTCATGAAATTTGAAAAAATCACAAAATTAACGATAACTTCTAAACTACGAAAAATCGTAGAACTTACATGGGGGTGAAATCGATAGGTCTAGTCCTCACCTATCACCTGCCTTCGGCTTGACACCTTACAAGAAACACCCTGTATATTTTATGTCTTTTATAATACCAGCTTCGTTCAATTCCTCTATTATTGCATAAATTTCATTTTGTACTCCAGTGTTACCAGTTGCCCATGATCCAAGTAGTAATTTTAACCTTTCCACTAATTCATTTGGATCATCCCAATAAACCAAATCAGTATCCTTCTTAACTTCTTTCAAAATATCGATGCCTTCGCCTCGTGGGAAACTTTCTACACTACTCATGTGACTTCTAGAGAACTTAAACAAAGGTTTGATCACGTTCATATATTTAAAACCTTTGTTACTGTTTATTGGTTTTGATGGATCACAGTTTCGTTTGTGTGCATTGGTATCTAAAGTACTAATTTATAATTTTGTAAATCCTCATTTGTAATCATTTTTAAATCTGGAGTTTTTTTGTACAATAATTCTTTTAAGCCTGGAGTTTTTTTTAGGCTACGGTTTCCAATTTTCAAAATGCGGTCATCATCATGAACACGCGTATTGCCGAGCATCAGCTTTCCCTTTACGTTTCTAATACCATAAGGTACATCACTCATCACTTCAGATGACACCGACCATGATAAAGAATCGTTATTGATACTCGGTGATGATAATAATCACTTGATAATGATTACTAACATTAGCATTTAAGGTGTGTTTACTAACCACACTATGAACTATGAGTTGTTCGAAATAAAAACTTTTTATTTTTATTTTATTTATTTATTTATTAAAGAGATTTAAATGAGTTTTCATGGACATCGTAATCCACCGAGGGCGATGTAGTAAGGGTTTTGTTAGATGTTTTGCAAACATCTGTATTATCTAAATCCTCTTCATCATCGTCGCGTTCTTCATAATCTTCAGTAGAAGTATTTGATGCTTCACTTTCACTGTATTTAGTTCTTTTAGCTTCTGAGTTTTGCTCCAATCCTTCATTTATAAGACGTTTTTCATCAGTTTGGTTTGTTAGTAGTTTCAGCGGGTTAATGATAGGTTTAAATATCGTGTCGAAAGCCATATCATTTGAATTTTTTACATCTTTAATCATTTCTACTTTTCTTTTTACAGCTGCAGCAGATTTTACTATTTGTTCCTTTAAGTTTCGTTCCATTGTTAAGATTCCTGTTCTGTTTGACTTCTCTAATCAAACTGAGTGATTGCTAACTTAACATCTATACTTATAAAAAGTTTAGTCCATTACTATGAATGTATCAAACTTCATTCGATAACAGCCTTTGTTTCGTTCACAATCCTTATTGATGACCACATAACTGTAAGGTTTACTCCATACAGTTGAGCACATTTCACGAAACTGTGACCATGACATGTCAGACCCAACATGTTCATCGTAACGTGTCTTAGATTTATATCATCTTGCTTGAACAATATAATAAGATTAGCATTATCTCTTACCAGTTGCTTAGGTATTTTAGTATAAGTTTGATTCATATAAAAACAATCAATGTTTTTATGCCGACCCATGGCAAAATAATCGCGTATATTGTTTTGATTTTCACAAGCAACATCGTCAAATATGATAATCGAGTCATGCAATGCTTCGTGGGGACTCAAAATTTCACTATTATGATTACTTGTTATAAGATGTGCCTGCCACCTTGTCCAATACTTTTTCTAAAAATACGTACTTAGGTTGGTATAAAGACTTAGAATACACATATAGGTTACGAAAACGTGGTCCATCCTTATGTAACAATAAACTGATAACTAAATTGGTCTTCCCACAGTTCGATGGACCACACACGATACTACGTATAGTATTTGGCAATAATTTCCCGTGACGCTTAGGCTCGTTCGATGCTTCAGGACAGATGCATTCCAATTTAAGTGATTCTTTTTGTTTCAGAAATTTCATAACAGAATTTTTAAGTCGACTGTCGTGATCTGTGGATTTCAAAGAACTGATGAAAAAGGTTACAAGCAGGGGTTACTTACGTTCGTATTATTGGGCGATTAGATCCTAATTCACTTTTTTGTTATAATTGGTCGTTCTAATTAACTTTCTTCGAATGAGCGGACGAAGGAAGCGAATGAGAAGAAAGTGAATTAGAACGAACAATTATAACCTACTGTGTTCCTTTGCCAAAAAGAAATATTTTATGTTATGTAACTTTTCTTGATAACGTTATTATTTAATAAGTTATTGACAATAATTACTTTTTTTTTGTATGGAGCTCGACATTTATTTTTATTTTATTCGTTATTCTTAAGCTTTCTTAAGAAATTGCTTTTTTTATTATTTAATGCATCATATCGACGGTCCCTACGTATAATAACGTATCTGAAAACGGCCAATTTTACAGGAGAGCGGTTTGAAGGTTTAAACATGTGTAGCTCGCGTTCTATTTATCATACATTGATGAAATTTGGTATAATAGTTTTATATTATGAGGTATATTCTATAAAACATGAAGAACTTTCAAAAAATAATCACAATAAGTGTGTTATTTGTCATTTACTCACTTATACAACGGAAAGTTTCTAATTACAAATGACGTAAGTGGTACTTACTAACTTTTACGTTGGAGTAATATATTTGTTTAAATTATTAATTGCCACATAAGTGATTGTACATGGGAACAAAGTTCAGCTACTACTGACCGTTACTCTGAATCTACGCCCATAGTCCTGCTCGACGAGGCATAACAACGTCCCGCCTCGTTTCCCAGATAGTTGCATATTAGAGGCACTTCAATACCTTAATATTCTTCCTTATGTATGGCGTCTTTTGACTGAAGAATACCTGTAGAACCGGTAAATTTTCTTTTTCAATAGTGCCGGCCAGGTTTGACAGCATGGCATCGAGTCCAAAGATCCACATAGGTCTTTTTTGAGTTTGATCTTGTGGAACATTGAATACAACTGGGTAATAAATGAAACCCTTTTCAAGGGCATGGACATTTCAAGGTATTATCTGTCATGCAGACAGTTTCATCATTACAAGAATATCCTCATACCTTTCAAAGCCTCTCCTCTAACAGCAAGGCGACTTGCCTGGGCGCCACAGATGGCATGATGATCGCCCCAGGCCAGGGACCACATATATTTAAAGGCATCCCTGACACCTTCACCTGACGCCCACATAACTGTCAAAGCTAAGGCCCAGATCAAATATCTAAGAGTAAGGTCCTGTTAATCACCAGTGGCGTCAAGTAGTGAGCGCGGTGACCTTAATTGTATATAACCAGTGGCAGCTCGCACTTTACCAATCTGTCGCCGTGCGTATGGAAGACAGCTTGCTTTTTCGTGACTGCTTCCCTAATTTGGAGGTTCGAAAACTCTATGTCGGAAAGCTATGGAGAAAGGCCGGGAGCTCTATACTGGCACCCTCAAAAGCATGATTCTGTCTCATCTAAGGCATCACCCTCGCAGGGAAGAGTAAACAGGCCCAGAAAGTCTACAGGACTACATCGTCTGCTTTAACGCAGCGTGAATAACGAGGTGAAAGCTCCGCCTTAGGAGGACAGAGAGGCCGTTAACCGTGAGACTCGCTAGACTGTCCTGTAGTCTAGTAGTTGATAAACCAACTCGCCGTGGCTAAGTTGGGTTACCGAACCTTATTCGCTCTCGTACTTACGTTTAAGGTTACTCGAGTTACTCGCACCATGACTGGGCACGGATCCTTCGAGCCCTACCTGTATTGCGATAGCTAGGAGCATACGACACACCATATTCTTGCGGGATAGCATAGTCAAAGCTATGTGGACGGTAACAAAACCTAGGTGGTAATGAATCACCTCTATCTGAGAAGACAAAGTGCCGTAAGAAGCTGCCGGTACGATAGCGTGACTACGAACCAAGTGCATTTGGATTCACTCCAGAGAAGGTAACATTATGATTGCCTCCTATCTTCCTTCCTCGGTAATGGCCAGCGTAACGGGGGCGTGAGGCCGCACGGGAGGCATTGCATAGGCCACCACCACCGTCTGCTGACGGTGAGTGTGTGTACAGGAAAGCTGTGTACTTCCAGTGGCTGTCGTTTCAACTATCGCCGTGTAGGGGGTAGGTCTTTGTCCGGAATCTCAAAGTTAGCACTTATAGCGAGTGACGGGGCACCAGGGTATTTTTAGTGGGTATAATACCTCATGTATGCAATATCGTGTAAGCATTATCATGTAATAGTAGCTTCTAAATGCAGTTAATTGAAACTACTTTTGATCGTGTTACCTACTTATATTTATTTCTGAATGCCTTAATATGCTTGATAAATAAATAAAATAAATTTTAAAATTTTATAATTTTAAAGTAGCATAGGAGAAGAAATTGGTAGCGTTGAGTCTAATAAATGACCCTAAATACTTCAGTCGTGTTGTATATCATATTTTATATTGTTTTGTCTTCATTTTAATCTCCACTAGATATTGCTAAAATACAATTACTCAGCGTAAAACACCGTTACTGGCACTAACTTATAGACATAAAACAAACTTTTCCAAAGTAAAAAAATTGTAGTGGCAGTTACGGCTATAAGATACTTAGATTTTCCGACGTAAAAATAGGTAAGTGCCACCTACTTATAATAGTAACGTTAATTTTCCCTAGTAAAACAACGCAACTACCTTATGCCTACAGTTAATTGATTAATTTGCCCTTGGTATAAGGTTGAGTGAAATAAATTAAGTCAGAAACCATAATAATACCTATTTCCTTCGTAAATTACGTATCAATTCACTCGATTTGCGCGAATGAAAGAGGCAGTTGCGGGGCTGGGCGCGCGGAGTAAGGCGAGCGGTCCAATATATTATCACCAAGAGACGAATCCCGGAAACCCTCGGAACATTGTCATTTTCGACTTTAAAATAAAAAAAAACGAAAAAGAAAACTGCAATGTTATGCAAGTCTTCCGTACTACCCTAACGAGGTGAAGAACTAAGCGCGTTTTTTATAGTGGTGTTCCCAGGAGGCCTAATCCACATGATTACTAAGGTTACTAAAATATAATATTAATTTGTTTTATGGAAATTAAGCCAGTTTGAAGTTAAGTTTATTGGTTAGACTCAAGAGCCACTTTCTGAATCTACAAAAGTAAAGCTTTCTATCTCAGTATCAGCCTAGATATAAAATTGATCATTTATAGTGGAATTTTTGGTGGTGTTGAAAACCTTTCTTGATGGCAATAACGTCTAAATTATTCATTTATTTTGATATGGCTTTACAAATATCACATCGCTGCTTGTGTAGAGCTGCCATTTATCAACGATATTATTTTTCTATCTATCAAGTGAGAATCAGTTATTACGAGATTGTTTTGCTTCCAGAATTACGATCTATTAAATTTTCAATTTCCGCGTCCATTAAGTTTTTTTCATTGATAACATTAAAATAGGTCGACAATAATTAAATGCAGCTTATTTTGAATAAAAAAAATGGGTCTCCTTCATAAATTTGAAAAAGAAATGAGTCGATAGTATAAAGTGGAGCTAGAAACTTTATTTTCCCTTATCCGTTTTATCTGGAGACATCAAACCGAACGTTCATTTGGGCATTTACAAGTTTCCCTAAAACGCTAGAATCATCATTTTCGCAAATTTTGTTTTGCAGACCAAACTATACTACGTACATGGAGCTCTACATACGTATATGCCTGCAAGCATACAAAATTATTGCTCACGGAAAAGATATTTACTTCCAATCAGAAAGTACTACACCACCTCGTTAGGGTAGTACGGAAGAAAGTACATAACATTACAGTTATTTTTTTTTTTTCGTTTTATTTTATTATTTTAAAGTCAAAAATGACAATGTTCCGAGGGTTTCCGGGATTCGTCCCTTGCTGATAATATAGCTTATATCGACGGTCCCTACGTATAAAAACGTATCTGAAAACGGCCAATTTTACAGGAGAGCGGTTTGAAGGTTTAAACATGTGTAGCTCGCGTTCCTTTTATCATACATTGATGAAATTTGGTATAACAGTTTTATATGAGGTATATTTTATAAAACATGAAGAATTATCAAAAAATAATCACAATAAGTGTATTATTTGTCATTTACTCACTTATACAACGGAAAGTTTCTAATCACAAATGACGTAAGTGGTACTTACTAACTTTTACGTCGGAGTAATATATTTGTTTAAATTATTAACTGCCAATAAGTAATTGTACACGGGAACAAAGTTCAGTTACTACTGACCGTAACTCTCACTCTAGGCCCACAGTCCTGCTCGACGAGGCATAACAGCGTCGCGCCTCGTTTCCCAGATAGTTGCATTTTGGAGGCACATATTACCTTAAGATTCTTCCTTATCTAAGAGGTCTTTTGACTGAAGAATACTTGTAGAACCGGTAAATTTTCTTTGTCAATAGTGCTGGCCAGGTTTGACAGCATGGCATCGAGTCCGAAGATCCACATGGCTCTTTTTTGAGTTCGATCTTGTGGAACATTGAATACCCTTTTCAAGGGCATGGATATTTCAAGGTATCATCTATCATGCAGATAGTTTCATCATTACAAGAATATCCTCATAAATAAATAACTTTTACAGCGAGGCGGCATGCCTGGGCGCCACAGACGGCATTATTGTCGCCCTAGGCCAGAAACCATATATATTTAAAGGCATCCCTGACACCTTCACCTGACGCCCACACCACTGTCAAAGCGCCAAGTAGTGAGCGCAAATACGGTGACCTTAACTGTATATAACCAGTGGCAGCTCGCACTTTTTCCAATCCGTCGCCGTGCGAATGAAAGACAGCTTGCTTTTTCGTGTCTGCTTCCCTAATTTGGAGGTCCGAAAACCAGTGTGTGTGTTACAGAGTGTACCAGTATAGAGCTCCCGGCCTTTCAGCTCTATACTGGTACATGATTCTGTCCCATCTAAGGCATCACCCTCATAGGGAAGGGTAACGCTGCCCATCTTCTAAGACCTTGACAGGCCCAGAAAGTCTACAGGGCTACATCGTCGGCTTTAACGCAGCGTGAAGAACGAGATGAAAGCTCCGCCATAGGAGGACAGAGAGGCCGTTTGACGTGAGGCTCGCTAGACTGTGCTGTAGTCTAATAGTTGATAAACCACCTCACCGTGGGCCGTTGCTAAGTTAGGTCGCCGAACCTTATTCGCACTCGTGCTGAAGTTTAAGGTTGCTCTAGCGATCGCACCATGACTGGGTACGGATCCTTCGAGCCCTACCTGTATTGCGGTGGCTAGGAGCATACGACACACCATATTCTTGCGGGATAGCATAGTTAAAGCTATGTGGACGGTAACAAAAGTTGGGTGGTAATGAAGCACCTCTATCTGAGGAGACAAGGTGCCGCAAGAAGCTGCAGTACGATAGCACGACTACGAACCAAGTGCGGGTGCATTTGAATTCGCTCCAGGGAAGGTGACAGTATGATTGCCTCCTTTCTTCCTTCCTCGATAATGGCCAGCGTAACGGGGGCGTGAGGCCGCACGGGAGGCTTGCATAGATAGGCCACCACCACCGTCTGCTGACGGTGAGTGTGTGTACGGAAAAGCTGTGTACTTCCAGTTGCTCTCGTCCCAACTGTCGCCGTGTAGGTGGGAGATCTTTGTCCGGAATCTTAAAGTTAGCACTTATAGCGAGTGACGGGGCACAAGGGTATTTTTAGTGGGTATACCTCATCCTTCTGATGGGTATATGTTTGCAATATCATGTAAGCATTATCATGTAATAGTAGATTCTAAATGCAGTTAATTTAAACTTTTGTTTGTGAGTGTTACCTGCTTATCTTTATTTCTGAATGCCTTAATATGCTAAATAAATAAATAAAATAAATTTTACGATTTTTTACTTGTATTTTGTATTATAAAGTAGCATAGGAGAAGAACTTGGTTGCGTTGAGTCTAATAAATGACCCTAGATACTTCAGTCGTGTTGTATATCATATTTTATTTGTTTTGTCTTCACTTTTATGTCCACCAGATATTGCTAAAATACAATTTCTCAGCGTAAAACACCGTTACTGGCACTAACTTATAGACATAAAACAAACTTTTCCAAAGTAAATCATTTATAGTGGCAGTTACGGCTAGAAGATACTTGAATTTTCCGACGTAAAAATAAGTAAGTGCCACCTACTTAAAATAGTAACTTTAATTGTCCCTAATAAAACAACGCAACTACCTTATGCCTACAGTTAACTGATTAAATTGCCGTTGGTATAATATTGAGTGAAATAAATTAACTCAGAAACCATAATAATACCTATTTCCTTCATAAATTACTTATCAATTTGCTCGATCTGCGCGAATGAAAGTGGCAGTTGCGGGGCTGGGCGCGCGGAGTAAGGCGTGCGGTCCAACGTAAAATTTCTTAACTCCCACTAATGCAATTTTACTGCGGAAATCGTTCTAATTTTGTAGTTGCGGGATTTGTTTTTTGACGTTTAAATTTTAAGGTTCAATTTGAATAAAAACTGTTTGTTTTTTTAACTGAGCCGAAACTGTTGGGTGCTCTGAAGGTTTTGCAAACAAAAACGGCAAATCACGGAACTGGTAGATACTGAATTATACGTAGGGACCGTCGATATGATGTATTACATAATAAAAAAAGCAATTTCTTAAGAAAGCTTGAGAATAACGAATAAAATAAAAATAAATGTTGAGCTCCATACAAAAAAAAAAGTAATTATTGTCCATAACTTGTTAAATAATAACGTTATCAAGAAAAGTTACATTACATAAAATATTTCTTTTTGGCAAAGGAACACATTGGCGTAGTTATTTTTACATTTTTGACAGTTATTTAAATTTTTTATTTTTTTATTTTAAAGTCCAAAATGACAATGTTCCGAAGATTTCCGAAATGCGACACTTGGTGATAACATAGCTTATATGTTGCATTACATAATACAAAAGTCAATTTCTTAAGAAAGCTTAAGAATAACGAATAAAATAGAAATAAATGTTGAGCTCCATACAAAAAAAAAGGAAATTGTCAATAACTTATTAAATAATAACTTTATCAAGAAACGTTACATAACATAAAATATTCCTTTTTGGTAAAGGAACACATTGGCATATTTATTTTTTCAAAATTAGGCACTTGATTTTTGAGCGACGCTAAGTCTATGAAGCTCTAATATCAGCCCACCGTGCACGGTGGGCTGATATTAGAGCTTCATAGACTTTTATTTTTATTTTATTCGTTATTCTTAAGCTTTCTTAAGAAATTGACTTTTGTATTATGTAATGCAACATATAAGCTATGTTATCACCAAGTGTCGCATTTCGGAAATCTTCGGAACATTGTCATTTTGGACTTTAAAATAAAAAAATAAAAAATTTAAATAACTGTCAAAAATGTAAAAATAACTACGCCAATGTGTTCCTTTGCCAAAAAGAAATATTTTATGTTATATAACTTTTCTTGATAACGTTATTATTTAATAAGTTATGGACAATAATTACTTTTTTTTTTGTATCGAGCTCAACATTTATTTTTATTTTATTCGTTATTATCAAGCTTTCTTAAGAAATTGCTTTTTTTATTATGTAATGCATCATATAAGCTATATTATCAGCAAGGGACGAATCCCGGAAACCCTCGGAACATTGTCATTTTTGACTTTAAAATAATAAAATAAAACGAAAAAAAAAAATAACTGTAATGTTATGTACTTTCTTCCGTACTACCCTAACGAGGTGGTGTAGTACTTTCTGATTGGAAGTAAATATCTTTTCCGTGAGCAATAATTTTGTATGCTTGCAGGCATATACGTATGTAGAGCTCCATGTACGTAGTATAGTTTGGTCTGCGAAACAAAATTTGCGAAAATGATGATTCTAGCGTTTTAGGGAAACTTGTAAATGCCCAAATGAACGTTCGGTTTGATGTCTCCAGATAAAACGGATAAGGGAAAATAAAGTTTCTAGCTCCACTTTATACTATCGACTCATTTCTTTTTCAAATTTATGAAGGAGACCCATTTTTTTTATTCAAAATAAGCTGCATTTAATTATTGTCGACCTATTTTAATGTTATCAATGAAGGTATATAGATGCAAGATATATAGATGCAAGATATATATAGATGCAAGACACAATATTATGTTACATGAAGCTATATTTGAGTAAGGATAATGTTAATATTGAATTTCTCCAACTTATCAAATAATTTCTACTGCCAGTAGTCATTTGGGTTGTATTACTAAAATTGAAAATTAGTGTGGGTGATTAAAATTTATCCAATTATTATTATTATTACAAAAAAGATAAAGAATGTGGTACATTTAACTTAAAGGGTATTCTTGTGAACGAGGCATTCTTGTTGGTTATTCTCACATGGTGAAAATGATTTTAATCTTGAGGTTATTTGTTAGCTGGTTAATAAAAATGTTATTGGTTGTAGCATGTTGTGTGTGCATATTTTTAGATTTGACTTGAGTTTTAGATGTGGTGACTTATCTGTCTGCGGGTTGGCCCTGTGGTGAGCAAATCAGTCAAGCACAATACCAGAGTGAAGCTTAACACTGAGCAAGGGTACTCCACATAAGTGATTTAGAGTTGGACAGAAGGTAATGCAACACAAAAGGCATCAGCTGTGATATTTGGTGAGTGAAAATGCAATACAGAAGGAATCAGCTGTGATATTTGGTGAGTTGAATTAATGTTTTATTGCAAGGGTTGAGCTGAGACTAGCAGTGCCACTGCGGCTTGGTTGTTTAACTGTGCTTATTCTTGTCATTGGCATGAAATTGCATACTATTACCTTGAGTGTGAACAGAAATTAATTGGCTACAGTCTACTGCTAGACTTTAGAACTTCCCAACTGCCGCTAGCAGCCTTAAGCAAAAAGTTATTATTAATAATGGTGAATAAGAGAGTGATGTGTTTTGAATAGAAATAAATGCTTATCATTGGTCATTAGCATTGGCCTATTGTGTGGTATACTGCTGTAGGTACTGTACGAAAGTTAGCCATTTACCCGACTGCGCCAGAAGGAGGGTTATGTTTTTGAATAATGATATCAATGGAGCCAAGTACTAGCAGTGATCAAATAAAGCTTATATTGGTGATGATTGTGTCGGTGCTTCCCTGTAGTGATTGGGTTAACATCAGACACTTAAATATGAGGTCAGTTACAGGGTAGGTGAATTCGGGTCAAGCATAAAAAGTATTGTACTTGTTAATTTAAAGTACTTGGGTATTTCTTGTGAATGCTTGTTCCTATTTGAGGATGGTAACTTCATTGAAGTATTTGCAATTGTAGTGTTATCTAAGATTGCATTTGTGTGTGGAGCAACTTGGTGTTCACCCAGACACAATGTTAAGCATCAATATGTTTCACTGGCATTGTTTTGTTGTTAATGATGATTTATGTAGTTGTGTTATTCATCTTAATATTTTAAAGGTTACATTGAAATATTATAAAATTTAAATAATGTTGTGGTTATGGGAATGGTTTGAAAATAATAATAATAATGTATATCATGTACTTGTTGATCATACACCAGTGGACATACATTGTCATGAAGCTGGGCGGACATTGTCATTCTGCGTAAGATGTCCTGATATCTGTGTGAGGAGGACATGTGCCATGACATGACAAGCTATGTGGAATGGCCTAATCTATGTGGGTTTAAAGAGAAAATGTTAAAAGAACCCTAACCAATCCCATAAATCATTTAGGATGATGACATAGATGTACTGTGTGATGATTTCTCATTTCAGCAGAACCAAAGGTGGTTAGTGTGCAGTGGTGCGTGGCGTGCAGTGCGTCTAGCGGCGCCAGCTGCAGGTGCCCGCGCGTGGGCGGCGGCGGCGGCTCAGGCGCGGCGGGCCGCAGCAGCGCGACGGCCAGCTCGGTGCAGGGCGCGTGGCGCGCATGCTGACAAGCTGTGTGAGACATGTCATGACAAGCTGTGTGGGACATGGAACATGTCATGATAAGCTGTGTGGGACATGTCGTGACAGGCTGGTTGCGACATGTCGTGATAATCTGTGTGGGACATGTCAAGCTGTGTGGAACATGTCATTATAATCTGTGTGGGATATGTCGTGACAAGCTGGTTGCGACATGTCGTGACAATCTGTGTGGAACATGTCATGATAATCTGTGTGGGACATGTCGTGACAAGCTGGTTGCGACATGTCGTGACAATCTGTGTGGAACATGTCATGTCAAGCTGTTTGGAACATATCATGATGTTATGTATAGCTATCTAGCTGTACCCCTCAACGTACTCGTAGTTGTATCTATATGTAGGCATGTATAGCGGCTGCGCCCGCCCATTGGTTTTACGAATAAAGCGTCAGTGCGTTCTATAGCTTCGGTTGTTTTACTTGTCTCGCACGCCTATCAACTACTTAACAGTGGCGACGTTCTACCCGCGTTAACCGAAAAAAAAAGTAGTCTTGTGAAATGTCTCAATTTGGATTACTATCGAGTTTTGACCACAATTCACAGTCGTGGCAAGTGTACAGAGATCGGCTCCAGCAATGGTTTATAGCCAACGATGTTATGGAAACCAAAGATACCACAGGAGTCAAGCGACGAGCTATTTTGTTGAGCGCACTCAACGAGTCCACGTACAAGCTAGCAGCAGATTTGGCTAGACCCAAAGAACTTCAAGAAGTACCCTTTGAAGATATAATCAAGTTGTTGAACGAGCATTTTATCTCTAAAACTTGTGGATTTGGAGAAAAGTACAAGTTTTACGCTGCAACGCAATTTCAAGGGGAAACTTATTCACAATGGGCAGCCAGGCTGAGGGGACTGACGGCGCACTGTGGTTTCCTGAACGTCGAGGAAGCATTAAGGGACCATTTCGTTATGGGAATGCTGCCTGGAGCGGAGAGGGAAAAAATATTCGCTCAGGACCCAAAGGACTTGACATTAGCCAAGGCAGTGGAGCTGGCGGAGAGCCTGCGGAGCGCGCGCGCCGGCGCGGCGGCGCAGGGCCCGGCGGCGCTGGGCGCGACCCGCGCCGGCGACGCCGACCAACTGTTCAAGATTGCGTCTACGAGCCGTGCCAGTGATAAAGTGTCGTGTTCTGTTTGTGGGTTTAAAAATCACACGTCAGCTCAGTGTCGTTTTGCAAATTACATTTGCCGGAAATGTAATGTCAAGGGTCATTTGCGACGTATGTGCAAAAAAATTAACTATATAGAAAACGAGGGTATCGGTGAGAACGGCGACGACGGTGAGTGTTTTAATATTCGTACGTTCCATGGAGAACCGATGATGTTGTTAGTAGAGGTCCAGGGGGTACAAATGAATTTTCAAATTGATAGCGGATCAGCTGTCACTGCGATTTCCTCACAAACTTGTAAAAAACATTTTAAGCCTATTAAATTGTCCAAATGTAATAAGCGATTAATAACGTATACAGGTAATATTATTCAATGTGTAGGAATCGCGCGACTAACTTTTACATTTGCAGATAAATCGCACGATTTAAATGTTTATATCATAGATGATGGCGGCCCGCCACTCTTGGGTAGGGATTTTTTATCTCTATTTAAATTGGGAATGACTCCTATGCATTACTGTGAGAATTTGACGGGTATCGCAGATCAGTTACAGGAAAAATATCCTACTGTATTCTCTGATGACCTGGGCATGTTTACGAAGTATAAAGTGAGACTGAATTTAAAAAAGGACGTCAAACCAATTTTTTTCAAGCCACGGCCTATGGCTTTTGCGTTACGAGAAAAAGTTAGCAATGAATTAGATCGCCTTGTACGTGTAGGTATATTAAAACCGGTCGAGTATTCGGAGTACGCGTCACCGATTGTGCCTGTGTTAAAGCGAGACGGCTCGTTAAGGCTGTGTGCGGATTACTCCGTCACTATAAACAAGCATTTGTTAGTGGATCAGTATCCACTACCTACTGCCAGGCCTGGCTCACTCCGCGCGGTACATCCGATAATTACCTACAGCGAAGCGCCCCGCCGGCGGGTATTATATCAGTCGAGTGTCACGCGCGCGCCCGTCAGGACGCTGGCGTGCGTTGTAGTATGATTATAATTCTATGATCGAAGTATTATTTAAAAATGGACATAAAGAGAAAGAAATATTGTGCGGCGTTCGGGTGTTTAAATTCGAAAAGAAATCTACCGGATTTATCTTTTTTTTTCGCTTCCCAAAGATGCTGAAAGGTATGTTGGCCATGTAGGTAATCAATAATTCTTAGGATAGTATAGGAACCTAACCTACTATGACTACTGCTCAGAATGCGTTCGTTCGTTTCAGCCAAATGACGTCCACTGCTGGACAAAGGCCTCTCCCAAGGTTTTCCATAATGAATGCATACTTACCTACATACGTACCTCATTACAAATAAGTAGTTAATTATTTTTTCACTAGACAGCAACCCTAACAGCGTAAGTAGTAGAAAGAGACAAAACTTGTAGGTGAATAAAATTGTAGGTACGTAGTGCTATGCGAGCTGAATTCCACTGTATCGCGTCGTAGCAAGACTCGCATTTATTTAAATCGTCTTGCGGAGTAATCCTTCTGTACCTGTACTATTACTTATTCTGTGCTACTGCACATGAGTTATTTTCTAAACTACACGGGGCCCAACAATTTACTAAATTAGATCTTTCTCAAGCTTATGCTCAGTGTGTTTTGGATGATGAGTCACAGAAAGTTACTTGTATTAACACACATAAGGGGTTATTTATGTATACAAGGTTAGTCTTTGGTTTAGCGAGCGCACCAGCCATTTTTCAGCGAGTAATGGAAAGCGTGCTGTCAGGCATCGAAGGGGTGCTCTGTATGATGGACGATGTCCTCGTGACGGGTCCGTCCACGTCTGTCCACCTGAGCAGGCTGCATGAAGTACTCCGGCGTCTACAAGATGCTGGCCTAACTCTTCAAAAAACTAAGTGCGAGTTTTTCAAGGACGAGGTCGAGTACTTAGGGTTTAAAATAAGTAAGGAAGGGTTGAAAAAGTCACCTCAAAAAGTCGATGCAATTTTAAAAACACCAGTACCGAATGATGTGACTAAGTTGCAATCATTTTTAGGTCTCATTAATTATTACCGGATATTTATCCCTACAGCATCGTCAATCTTAAGCCCATTATATGATTTGTTGCGCAAAGACGTGAAGTGGAAGTGGAATTCAGAACATGACAAGGCATTTAACACAATAAAAAAAATATTAGTTTCCGATCAGGTATTAGTTCATTTTAATCCCGCTGCGAAGATCATTTTGACTGTTGACGCATCCTCAGGTGGGCTGGGAGCGGTTTTGTCTCAAATTGATGAAAGTGGTTTTGAACGCCCTGTATCGTTCGCCTCACGCACTCTAAATTCAGCTGAACGTAGGTACTCACAAATACAAAAGGAAGCAACAGCTATAATATTTGGTGTTCGTAAATATCATCAATATTTATACGGTAGATCCATTCCTTTTGTACTTCGTACTGATCATAAACCGCTAATCGCTATATTTGGGCCGCATCGAGGCATACCTGAGGTGTCGGCAAATAGATTGCAGCGTTATGCGATATTTCTTAGCGCATATAATTACAACATAGAATACATACGCAGCGCAGATAACAGCGCCGACTACTTGTCGCGGGCAAGCGTCAGCTGTGATGAGTCACGCGCAGGTGGGGCGGGCCAGGAAGCGCGCGAGCTGGCTCGGTTCGTAGAAGACAGGGCTTCATACATTAATTTTGTTATTGATGCTAGCTTACCGGTCACGCTTGATGAACTGCAGTTGGAATCAAGGAATGATGAAATTTTAAGAGTAGTATCTAATTTTATTTTAAAAGGCTGGCCAAACAAGTTAACCTGTCAAAAATATCGTCCGTATTTTTTGTGTAGAGACCAACTGTCTTATGAAAATGGTGTAATTATGCGCGGCCACAAAATTATAATACCACTAAAATTACAAAATAAAATACTATTAGAACTTCACAAATCGCATTTAGGCATCGTAAAGTGTAAAGCTGAAGCGCGAAGTAGGTTTTGGTTTCCGGGAATTGATAAAGCTATTGAATTAATGATTTTGGGTTGTGAGATTTGTACTCAGCTCAGACCGTCGCCTGCACGTGCGCCGCTCGCTTCGTGGCCCCACCCGCCTCAACCGTTTCATAGGCTACATATTGACTTCCTCGGACCAGTAAATAATCAGTTATATCTTGTAATCGTAGACGCTTATTCAAAGTGGGTAGAAGCTTATAAAATGAGCAATACGTCATCATCTGGAGTCATAGCTAAACTATACGAATTTATGTCAAGATTCGGGCTCGCTCATACGATAGTTAGTGATAATGCTACATGTTTTACCTCTGAAGAATTTGTGAATTTTTGTTTAGTTAATGGGATCTCGCACGTGACATCTCCCGCTTACCACCCGGCCAGCAACGGGCAAGCAGAGAGCTATGTAAAAGTAATTAAAAAGGGCATTAAAACTTGTTTAATGTCTAGTAATTTAAAACAAAGTAACGAACATTTGCATAAGTACCTTTTTGATTATAGGAATTCATTACATACGACTACAGGCTCTTCGCCGGCCGAATTAGTTTTTGGTCGAAAACTTCGTTGTCGTCTGGACCTATTGAATACAACGCCGGTGGCGCTGCCGCCCTCGCACGACACCCTCGCTCAAGTCGTAGGTCGAAATCAGTGCTTACAGAGTGAAGCGTACGGCGGAAGCAACAAAGTATGTTTTGAATCTGGTGATTGTGTCATGTATAAAAAAAACTATAGTAATGGGAAATATTCCTGGTGTAAAGGGATTGTTGTAAAAAAAATTGCTAAAACAGTGTATTTGATCAAGGACAGTTTAACTCATGTAATTATAAAAAAAACACAAAAATCAGCTTATACCTTATAAGGGACCGCATAACAACAACAATCAGCTGTGTGACAACTGTCCCGTGGAGTTGTCTGACTTTGATGTGAGCGAAGCCACCCCTGCACTCTCACAGGTGCCCGACGACTTTGACGGGCAATCCAACTCAGTGCCCAGTGTGGAAGGGGGGAACGAGTATGACCAAACTGTTCACGCTCAGCCATTGGATGGCTCGACTGACAGGGTTCCTGAGCCTATCAGCGAGGAATTACCTGAAGCTTCCACTGTTCATGAACATGGTCAGGTTACGGAACCGGTCAGATCGGCAGGATCCTCCAATATATTCTTACGTCAAATTCCTAAGGTTAATTATAAGCAGTTTTTCTGTATAAATGTTTAGTTTATATTATCTCACAAACTAAGGGGGAGAAATGTTATGTATAGCTATCTAGCTGTACCCCTCAACGTACTCGTAGTTGTATCTATATGTAGGCATGTATAGCGGCTGCGCCCGCCCATTGGTTTTACGAATAAAGCGTCAGTGCGTTCTATAGCTTCGGTTGTTTTACTTGTCTCGCACGCCTATCAACTACTTAACACATGACAAGCTGTGGTCATGATGAGTAACGGCGTCAGCGGCTCGAGTGCGGAGGGCCGCAGAAGCGCGACGGCTAGCTCGGCGCAGTGCGGCGCGGCCAGCGCGGGCGCTTCGGGCAGCATCGCGGTCAGCGCGCGCGCTTCGGGCAGCAGCGCGCACAGCGCGGGCGCTTCGGGCAGCAGCGCGCACAGCGCGGGCGCTTCGGGCAGCAGCGCGCACAGCGCGGGCGCTTCGGGCAGCAGCGCGCACAGCGCGGGCGCTTCGGGCAGCAGCGCGCACAGCGCGGGCGCTTCAGGCAGCAGCAGCGCGGCCAGCTCCAGCAGCGGCAACGGCTCGCGCTCGGCGCGCAGCAGGTCTCGCGCCAGCGAGTGCGCGGGCAGGCGGTGCAGCCGGGCGAGTCGGCGCGTCACGAGCGGCGCCAGCGCGGCGAGCGCTGCGTGGTGCGCGGCGCGGTCGGCGCAGCAGGAGTCCAGCAGGTGCCGCGCGTGGTGGAGCAGCAGGGCGCGCGTTAGTTAGTTAGTTAGTTTTGCAGGGCAATCGAATACCGCACTTAGCCTCATGATAGGGCCATTGTGCGCGATTTGTGGTTTATCTTCCTACTCCAACCACCTCAGATCCCCCCAGAAGGCGAGCAGCCCGTCCAGGCTGCTGCAGGCTTCCTGTAGCGACGACGGTGATCGAAGAAATTGAGCCCGTTGTTCTTCCACGCTACTGCACTCCATGAGCACATGCTGCGGTGTTTCCTCTGCCTCCATGCACCCCCTGCATAGTGGGCTGTCTGTGACACCTATATTGTATAGGTGCTTGTTTAGCATACAGTGTCCGGTTATGACACTTAAGACCTTGCGGATGCTGTCCCTGTTTAGTCTGATGAGGCTGCGGGAGAACTTTTTCGATACGTCTGGAACCGCATCTTTTGTTTGCCTGCATCCTTCGCTATTTTTCCATTCTGTGTGGTGTTTTTCTTCTGTTTTGGAACGCAGCCAGTTCCTGATCTGTGCTTGTGGTATCGGCAGTATTGGTTCCGGGCCAAATACTGTTGTGTCCGAACCTCTTTTTGCCAGTTCATCCGCTGCGTCGTTGCCTAAAGAGTTACTGTGCCCTTTGATCCATTGCAGGGTAACTCCATTTACAGCTGCAATGTCTTGGAGCGCTTCATGGCATTCCAATATAAGGGCCGTTGTTATTGTGTTGCTTTTTAGCGCTTGCAGTACGGATGCACTATCCGAGATAATTCTTATGTTTAGACCTCGGATGTCTCTGGCTGTTACCGCCTGTGCTGCTTTGGTAATTCCAATGCATTCTGCTTGGAAAATTGTATTGTGTTTATCTAATGTTGTTGATATTCTTATATTAAGATCATTCGAGAAGACACCAGCTCCTGTACCCGTTTGAGTTTTGGAGCCGTCCGTGTATATCCTAACTTCATTGATTCCAGAGTAATCTCGCGTCTCCGCTGTAAGTTGGATATTATATCTTCGGTCGAAAATGTGTTCACAGGGTATCCTGTCGATGGGTGCCTCAGTGAGAGGTATTTCTTTTATGGTTTTCTGCAGGATCGCAGAGTGTCCTGTCTCCTTGTTTTGCTTCCATAGGCCGTTTCCTTTAAGTCTTAGAGCGGCTGCTTGCGCTTCCTCCTGAATGATGAGATCTAAGGGTCTAAGATTCAGAAGGTACTCAAGTGATGCCGATGGTGTGGTTCTCATGCAACCAGTGGCCGCTATGCTTGCTAGGCGTTGCAGGCTTTG